>NW_028292578.1:11207686-11507686 GCF_029948245.1 Actinia tenebrosa
CACTATTGATGGAGTCACCACAGTTCACGACAGATTCTATAAGCTGTGCAGCAACTTCCACAAGGTATAAAATTTCATACTATTGTCTTAAAGAAAATCAGGATGCATGTAGTATTAATTATTGCTCAAGGTTGCCTTTATACATTTTACTTGCCATGCCCATTCAATTTTTATGGATCTTAATTGCTTTTCCTAAACAACATACGGACCTAAGACTTGACAATGTTATATGATAACGTAAAAACGTATCAATAAGACTGTCAATGCCCATTCCAAGCTCCACTAGATAGTGCCGTAATGATTCTTGAATACAGATTGAAAGATTTGAAAGATCAATGGTTAATTATAAAAGTTTGATGATCATGATAGTTTTAATAATTAATCAGATTTCAGGAAACTACAATGAATATTACAGAGATGCCTTACGTTATCTAGGATGTGTGGATCTCAGTCAATTATCAGGTTAGTATATTGGCTACAGAGATGCCTTACATGTACATTATCTAAGATGTGTGGATCTCAGTCAATATTATCAGGTTAGTATATTGGCTACAGAGATGCCTTACGTGTACATTATCTAGGATGTGTGGATCTCAGTCAATATTATCAGGTTAGTATATTGGCTACAGAGATGCCTTACGTGTACATTATCTAGGATGTGTGGATCTCAGTCAATATTATCAGGTTAGTATATTGGCTACAGAGATGCCTTACGTTATCTAGGATGTGTGGATCTCAGTCAATATTATCAGGTTAGTATATTGGCTACAGAGATGCCTTACGTTATCTAGGATGTGTGGATCTCAGTCAATATTATCAGGTTAGTATATTGGCTACAGAGATGCCCTACATTATCTAGGATTATTATCACTATCATCATCTGTGTTGTAACACCACAGGCATCCTACCAAAAACAAATGAGAAACACCAAAGCAAAGAGAGAGTCTGTGTGGGAGGCTACAATCACTGCTTTAATACATGTATCACTTTCTGTTTTGACTGATTGATATTGAATGATCTTTATGTTATTACAGATACAGAAAAGGTAGAAAGAGCATTACACTTGTCCCTAGCAGCTTTACTTGGGAGTAACGTTTACAACTTTGGAGAGCTTGTGAGTAAATAACAAATTATTATGATCAAAATTTATGATTAATAACAAGTTGTACTCTTTGCTGATGTTCTGGCATTTCTTGTCTTCCAGCTTGCCCACCAAGTCTTGAAAGCCATCCAAGGAACTGAACACAATTGGATTGTAGAACTTTTGTACGCCTTCAATAGTGGTAAGATACATTTGAAATTCCTACAGATTTCTCCATTCATGTGTATCCCTTTATTCCTAAGTACCAGTTCCTAAGTGCCTAGATAATGCTTTATGTATTAGTAAGAGTGGAATAATTTAATGTACAGTACATCGCAACTTTGTAGCATGTATATGTAGACACCTATTTCAATAAGCGTTGTCATCTCAAAGGCAATAGGAGATAGCAAGGTCATTCTGACATGGAAATAGTTTTGTTGAACACAAAGAACATTAAATCATTTTCAATACTAAAGTCCATGTTCTTGAAGAGAATAAGAAGCAGAACACAAAGTCATTCTAGCTATTCTTGGATCTTGAAATAATTCCTGAATCCTGGAATCTCCTATCGCTTTTTGCCTATCGCCTTTGGTGATAACAACATCTATTGAGATAGGTGTATATTGTCATAAAGTACTGACAGTATTACATTGTTTTATAGGTAACTTATCAAAGTTTGAAAGCCTACGACCGCAATGGGAAAAGCAGGTAAAAAATTTATATAATTATGTAATACTATTATTATCTTTTTCATACTCAGTTGTTAAGATTTCCATTCTTATTTTCAATTGTGAATCTGTGGGACATTTTTATGATGGTGATATATTTATTCTCTCGGTTACAGCCTGACATGGTAAAAAATCAATTGGCTCTTCAACAGAAAATCCGTCTTCTCTGTTTGATGGAGGTATGTAAAAAACATTCAATGTTATAAGCAAAATTAGATATCTAATATCACTTAAAAGTATTAGAATAGTACTCATTGAATTGTTTTTCTTTTAGCTTACATTTAACCGACCATCCAATGATAGGAATCTAACATTTTCTACAATCGCCAAAGAAGCACAAGTTCCTGAAAATGAGGTCAGTTACTGTATGATGATACACAACCCATACTTTATTACTAAATGTCTTCTTTTTTAGTTCACATACAAATGGAGATATTTCAATCTTTTTTCTTTTGCTTTGGTTTTCCTTTTCTTTCATGTATACTCAATCTACCCAATCATTATTTTTTCCTTTCTCTTCTTTCCCTTTCCTTTCACTTCCATTTTCCTTTTTTGTTTTTCATACTGATGTTACTCACATAATTTAATCAGCTGTTTATTTTTCTTTTTACCAACCCTGAAATATCATTCACTACTTTATAATATGAATAACAGATCACTATAAATAATGTTTAGATATATTTCCTTCATAAATGTCTCATCAATCAATCTTTTCAGGTCGAGTTGCTTGTTATGAAGGCTTTGTCACTTGGTTTAGTGAAAGGTTGGTAGAGTAGAAATAATGAATTGATGTTGTCTTAATGATGTTATTAATGATGACAGTTGGGGGAGTATATGAAGAAATCTCAAGCACTGACAAAGAAAAAAAAAACAATTAAACTATCATAATGTAAATTTTTTTCTTTTTTTTTTTCTTTACCTTAATTTAAAATAGTCCCAACCCACGTACACCCAATGAGGCAAAAAAAATTTTTTTCTTTTTGTTTTTTGTTTTTAGTTTGTTTTTTTTTACTTTTAGGTTTTGTTTTGTTTTCATTTTGATCACCATGCGCAAAATGTTAGTCCGACTCTGGAGTATTCCCCTTCCAGAAATATTATTATTTTTCTCTTTCTTTCCATTTGTTTCTATTGTCACTGTTCTTGATTATTTTTGTTATTAATCTACTTCCTATATTAGAACATTATATTTCATATTTGTTGTTGTTGACAAAGATCAGTAATCCTTACATTTCTCTCCCCTTACTATATTTTCTTCAGGATCAATTGATGAAGTTGAACAAGTCGTCCATATGACATGGGTACAGCCACGTGTGTTAGACCTTAACCAGGTTTGATTATTGAATAACTTCTGTTTTTAACTCATGCACGAAACTATATACTAGATAACATTAGCCATTTCTCGTTCACCAATTAAACTCATCACACGTAGATGAGCTTGGCGTTGGTGCTTGGGTGGGAGGAGCCTCGGGAACTCGGCGGAGGTCAGCGGTAACTATGGCAACCCTGTCACCTCCCACCTAGCACCGTCACACTGACTTGGCAGTGGAATACTTACCTATACTTACCTTAGTGGCGGGGGGGTGGGAAAACAAATAGCGTTGGTGTAGCGTACAAACTGCGTAAGCTAGCGTTAGCGATATGAGATAGCGCATAGCGTTAGCGAAATCGGATAGCACGTGGCGTTAGCGAAATTGGATAGCACCCGATGCAAGCTTCGTCCCCAGATACCATCTGTTCATCATTCATCTCATTGCGTGAGACATTAATTTGCTTATCAGATGGCCGCGAAGCTATAGCCTTTTGATGACAGATACTTGCGATAACAGGCAACTTAGTTCAAGTCTAACTTTGCTTAAATATTTTATTTAACCACATTTAAACTCATCACACGTAGATGAGCTTGGCGTTGGTGCTTGGGTGGGAGGAGCCTCGGGAACTCGGCGGAGGTCAGCGGTAACTATGGCAACCCTGTCACCTCCAAATGATTCTCCAAGGTGCTTGGAGAGGAGGAACAGGAAGAAGGGCCTCCCACCACAATGATCCAAGCACCAACCCAAACTAAGGTCACTCCAGGAAATTAAGCTTGAGAAAGATAGCGCGAGATCGAGGCTAAGGATTCTGTAGGTGTCCGGATATAACTTTGATAAGCGTTACTAGTCCATCTGCCAAGGGTTTGGATCATGTGATCTGGAACACCATTGCGCGCTGCAACTGTGGCGGCTCCAATCCTGAAGCTATGGCTGGAAAAATTACCAGTCACTCCCGCACCAGCGAAAATATCCCTCAGCCACGACGTCAGCAACTCTCGAGACAATGGTTGGCCATTCTTTAATAAGAATAGTGGACCTGAAGCATTTCCTCTTTTATGCAGAAAAGCGGACATTGCAGTCACCGCACACAGTGGGGAGACGCCACAACCAATGTGAACATAGCACCCTGCGCGGAAAGGATCGGTTTTGGATGCTTTGATCCATACCCGTAAGCACGATGGTCGGTCCAAATTATCAAACGACAAGTCCGAGACCTGCAGGTGAATGGTGGGGTCGAAACTGGCCAAGCTGGAGACCGTAAACTCTGCCGATCGCAGGAAACCAAAGTATGCGAGCGTACATGACGACCAAAACATGGCATGGTCAAACGAGTCAATATCCAGGGCCTTGAAAATGGTGAGCATGAGAGCGTCGGTAATCGGTAGACGCTGTGAAAACTGGGACCCTTGGGAACGTTTAATGCCCCGAAAGACTTGATGCAGCCGCGGACAATTTACCAATGGATCTGCGTGACCCTGCTCGATGTGAAGGGCCCGAACCGCTGACAGGTAGACTTTAATAGACCGATGCTGAAGCGACTGTGCCAGAAACGTTACAAAAAGACATAAAGTTCTCTCATCTGCAGGTAAGACAGGAACTTTGCCAAGCTGATGGCAAAAATCAATAAATTTACGCTGAGCAGACGCGTAAGTGCGACGTGTGGTGGGAGCCAGGCCATTTAGGAGGAATTCCTGACACTGTTTCTTTAGAGTGGACTGGTCAAGTTGAGAAGAAGCTGATGCGGAATTGGAGTTGGGGATCGGTGTGCTGAAGGAGCCAAACGCCTGAACTCCTGCCAACGAAAACGGGATAAGGCATCAGCGATTGCATTGTGGACGCCGGGTATGTGGAGCGACGAAAAGGAAAAGTTAAAGCGCGCTGCCGCTAGCAACAGACTGCGCAACAGCCGCATCAGGTCGGGGACTTTAGAAGTCCTGCCGTTCAGCATGAACACCACAGCCTCGTTGTCGGAACGAAAGATGACATGCTTTTTGGACCACCGATGGCCCCACACATGCGCGGCTAGAACGATCGGAAAGAGTTCCTTATATGCAATAGATTGAGAACCCTGCTTCTCCAACCAGACACCGTTGAACCACGCTTGGTCCAGAAAAGCTCCATAACCAATTGCTCCTGAGGCGTCCGATACCACCTGGGTATCGCCTACGACTGGGATACCAGGATACAGCCAAAAAGAAACCCCGTGCCACGTAGAGAGGAACTGGTGCCACCAGTCTAAGTCGCGATGGAACTCGCAATTCAGACGTATAGGATGGTCTCGCTTGCGGAAACAGCCTAGCAGGTCAATCATGCGCCGTATAAACGTGCGACCAGGCCACACCACCTTCACTGCGTGGTGGAGGTGGCCAATCAACGATTCTAGGTGATGTCTATTACACCAGCGTCGCGACCGCCAGGTAGCAATCAATAGTTTAAGGTTGCATAACTTATCTGCTGGCAAACGAGCAATTTGGTTCACTGAGTCCAATTCGATGCCTAAAACAACCAGGGTAGTATCAGGGCCTATGCATTTGTCGGGATGTAGCGGAACACCTAGAGTGCGGCATACTTGACGTGACTTAGCTAGGTTAACTGCGCAGGCGTCAGTGTTAGGAGGGCCCGCCATGATAAAATCATCAAGATAATGAACGAGATTGCTAACTTGGTAATTGTTCACCAAAATCCACTCTATCATCGAGGCTACCGCATTGAAAATAAACGGGGCTGATCGAAGACCAAAAGGTAACGCTAAGTCAACGTAATACTTTCCGCGCCACTTCATACCGAGAAGGTACCTGTCAGAAGGATGAACCGGAATATTACGGTAGGCCGATTCGACGTCGAACTTTGCCATCAGTGCTCCGGTACCAAGGCTAGAGATCATCCGAATGATTTGATCAACCCTGACATACTGAAGGGTAAAAGCCTCGCGGTCGATACCATCGTTCACGCTAAGTCCCCTGGGAGATGAAAGGTCGACTATGAGCCTCCATTTTCCAGGCTGGCCACGCTTAGGTATCACCCCAAAGCTGCTGACGTGCAGGTCAGGAAGGGGAGGTTCGGAGAAGGGGCCCGCGACCCTGTTCGACCTGACCTCGTTTTGCAGATACGAATCAATCACCTGAGGGTTGTGGATAGCGGTTTCCTTGTTACTCTTGGCCGATCTTAAAGAGCTGAGTTGACTTTGGAATCCAACTTTGAAACCATATCGAATCCCACTTAAAACATAAGCCACTTCAATCTGGTCTGGGTGTGATAGCAACTCTTGGGAAAACCACTCAACACTAAGGGGCGTGACGTCAGATACCAACGGGAGGTTAAGCATAGCTGAAAGAAGATACAATACGACCGTGAAAATAATAGTGACCGGCAGATGTTCCAAACTGCTCACACGACTTAAAAAGAGATACGTGAGGCGATAAACGACGAGTAAAGCTAATTACCCTAGATAGGAACTTAGACGGGGTAAAATTACATGCACATAAACATAATATATCGAGAGTAAAGTATATGCTATGGGAGGGGGAGGACCCACTCTGGCGATAACACGGGACTCGAAAAGAACGAAAAATTAGCAAAATAAACGCGTAAGAGGGTCCCGACGTAAAGCTTGAAATGCTGTTGCGATAGCATACAAAGGGACCTACAGAGACAGCTAGAAGACGGCTTAATTGTCCTAATAACGCCGCAGCCAATCATAGAGGCCAGACTGACAGCAAAGCTAATTTCTTAAGGGCCTGGTTACGCGAAAAGATTGTATCAAGGTTTTGTAAATATAACGCGCTAAAAGGTATGACAGCATAGAGAGATAACACAAAAGTCCTAGCACGAAAGGTTTTTTTTTTTTTTTTAAATATATATATATATGTATATATATCATATGCAATGAAATACCAGTGACATTGTCTGCGTTTCTCATAAAGCCTAGCATGCAGAAAAGAAATAACGACGGCACGAAATGTCCCGAGACCATTGAAACGTTCCAGACAATTGACAATACACAATCTAAATGCACTTGAACTGTCTAGACAAGATTACGAGCGAAAATTATAGAGTGCTATACAAGATAGCTAAAGCTAAAGAACAAATTAAACGGAACATTTTTTTTTTTTTTGTAAGAACCATAAGTATAACATAAAGTACTAGCGTGCTTGGATTAGCGGCGCTTAGACCTGTGAAGTTCCCCCGACGACTCGGCAAACGTGGATTTCCGTTTGGACTCCGAAGACTCGTCGGTCCCACTCGGGCAATCTACCAAGCGATGGCGGCCAGAACATGAAGAGCACTTGTGTGCGAAGCGGCAGCCACTATAACGCGAAGAACACTGCCCCCGATTCCAAGAACGGCATATGGTGTCGCTATTGGATGAGCCCTTGGGTTCTGCTCCTTCAGCAGCTGTAGCACTGAGAGCGCGTGGGACAGATCCCGCGGTGTGGAAACTGTAGAGCTGGCTATTGATGTGCGACCAGTCTGTGAGTTTGCTTGCTGCTGCGTGCTCACGAAAAGCCTTATCGTAAGACAGCCAAGCCCGGCCGCTAAACTGGCGATAGGTTCGCAGAATAAGCAGCTTGTAGAGCAAAAGATCTTTCCAGCGATTGGGAAAATAAGAAGTCAGCACGAGCGAGTAAATGCTGAACGCCTCGACCCACGTCATTATGTCCTCTACCTTTCGCCGCTGGCGCTTGGGCGTAGAGGTCAAAACGATGCGACCATCAAAGAAGAGTTGGGGCTCGTTTTCCGTCTCCACCAGGTTAGGAGAAATGAGATCGCTCATGTCGACGAACTTGCCACTGATGATCTGGGTAACCAGCTTTGCGGGAACGGGAGAGCAACCTGGGCCAACGATAAAAGGCTGATGCAAGACCGCCGAAACAGATGGCAATGATGGCGCCCAAACCGACGAGACGGAGCTCGGCACAGATGCTGAGAAAGCTAGCGTAGCGCTCGTGTCAGCCAATGACTGCGATGGTAGCGTAAAAGTGCTGGCGAATGAAGGTACAGGTAAAATAGACGTACCTGTAGCGTCCTGCGTAGCAGAAACCACTGCGGAGGTGGAAGAAGTTGGCAGTGCAGGCTGTGAAGAATAAGGTGGCGAGGAGGACGAGTTTCCTGACCCATTTGCAGAGGATGCCTCCAAAACCGCTTGAACAACCTCCCGGATAATCTCCTGCCGGTCTTCTGCAGAGAGTACGGCCGTACTACTTCGTGTAGCCCGAGACATAACGAGAGTATAGCGTAAAAACAAATAGCGTTGGTGTAGCGTACAAACTGCGTAAGCTAGCGTTAGCGATATGAGATAGCGCATAGCGTTAGCGAAATCGGATAGCACGTGGCGTTAGCGAAATTGGATAGCACCCGATGCAAGCTTCGTCCCCAGATACCATCTGTTCATCATTCATCTCATTGCGTGAGACATTAATTTGCTTATCAGATGGCCGCGAAGCTATAGCCTTTTGATGACAGATACTTGCGATAACAGGCAACTTAGTTCAAGTCTAACTTTGCTTAAATATTTTATTTAACCACATTAAAACACCACTTACATTCAGATTTTTTGCCCTTACATTTGTTTGAGCCTCCCTTTATCTGCTTGTGTGTTCTCTCAAGATACTATAGGAGTAAAGAGGAGAAAACAGTATAGAATCTAGGGATTTTGATAGAAGCCATCCATCAACGTGGCTGCAGTAAAACGACTCTATATTGTTTATTCTATTGACGTCCATCATCTTTAGAACTACGATATAACTAATGCTATTGATATCCACAGATCTCCAACATGAAGGACCGGCTGACAGAATGGTGTGACAAAGTTAAAACCCAGGTCTACTCGGTCGAAGACGAGGTCCCCGAGCTGATTGTATAAGACATTAGGATTAACATCTGTGTATAGGGAAATATGGTGACCCAGCATCAAAATGAGGCAGATAGGTCTGCATGAGAAGAGAGAGTAAATTCTGCCACTAAAGTAATTGTTAAACGAAATATACTCATTTATCTTGTGTTGATAATCATTTGATTGTCATTTATGATGGAGGGGTAGATTTCATTGTTAAGTGAAGCTTTAACCTTTTTTTCAAATCTTATTGACTTCAAAAAACTAATGTACGAATATCAGTAGTTTATATGTTGTTTTTGTGAACGATGACGACAAGGTACCCTGGGTTCAAGCTCTCGTTCCAGTGCTTTTCGGTCGTAGTACCTCTGGAACCTCTCTTATGCCCGTAGTACCTCTGGTACCTCTCTTATACCCAGGGTATAAGGAGGAGAAGGAGGAAGAAGAGGGGCGAAGGAGGAGCAGGAGGAAGGAGAGGGGTAGAGGGAAAAAAAGAGGGATAGAGGGAGAAAAAGGAAGAAGAAGTGGGATAGGAGGAGAGGGAGACGAAGGAAAAGGGGGAGGTTTTCGACAAAGCTTCCAGGAAATGTTTTACTTTTACTGTGTATGAATGGACCACCCCCACATCTTGCCACTAGTACACCTACGCATCGGTTGTACAGTACTTTATTTTACATCTGTCCAATATTAGATTAAGTAATAAGGATTTAAATCAATTAATTACTTCTTGAACTTCCCTTTCGTCCGGTCAGTTTTCTCATCAATGATTTCGAAATGTGAATTACGTTTCTTTCATATAGCAAATAGTTTGGACAGTTACAAGCTACTCTATTGGAGGCTTCACTTCTACGTTCGATGTACACCTCCTTATATTTCCTAAATGAGAAAAACTACAAGTGTTTAAGTTTGTTGAATATGATAGATATACTTGTGTTCATTTATTATTTTTAGCGCCGTTGTCAATCCGTTTATTTTACTTCTAGTCTGCCGCAAACTATCCAAAATAGTTTTTTTTTTTACAAATACCAAGTACCTTACTGAGTTGTATGCCTCCTCTGTATGGCCAAATCAATTAACCTAGCAAACGCGCCAAGCTACAATCTTTAGTTTTCGATGCTTATATCGCTGAAATTTCTGGTGTTTCGTTCGTGTGCTGCACATGGCATTACTTTCAGTTTCCTTGGTTCCCATAGAGTTAATTTTTTTGATTCTTATGTTGCTCAAATGTCTTGCATTTTGTAGTTGAATTGAACATGACTAATAGCTCCATGACGACGTTTCCGCACCAGGCTAGTACATGACATTACTTTAATTTAGTTTCCATAGAAACCATACCAAAAACCTTAAGTTTCCAGATCTGACGTTTTCAATATCTTTGGGGTAGTTTCCTTCAGTTTGGAGTTGGAAGCGGATTGCACATCGTTACCTCTAATCTTCATCTCTCGTGGAAGCCGGACCCTCTTGCTCTTGTTGATTGTATTACTTCTGCCAGCCACTCTTGATAGAATTGAAATAAAACCTTCCCGGTAGTTGAGGCTGAATATGATGCAAAGAATCGGGTTGACCGCAGAGTAGGTCTGCTCCATCACCTTGGTGACGAATCGGAGGACTTCAATATGGCAGAAGGGAATAGCATTCAGTGGCGCGACTATTACGAGAACCGTCTGAGGACAGAAGCATGCAAAGAACACCACTGTTATTGCAACTGCTACGCTGAAAATCTTACGCTCCTGAGCATCTCTTGATTTTCTTAGCTTGCTTTCCTGTGCGCTCGTGGATTTCTTGTGCTGTATCCTAGCAATTATCAAGGTGTACATGATCAGGATGGACAATAACGCCAGGCAGTAGAGTCCAGCGAAGATGACAGTGTAATATACCATGGCTACCTTTGGAGAGCTCCATTTCTGGTAACAGAGTGGATATGGAGCATTCCCATCTCTCAGTGTGAAGATGTGGAAGTACACAGCATGTAGAGATGCCCCTAAGATCCAGATCACAGGGATAATGATCTTGGAATTCTTTCTGAGGAGAGAGACTTGCAGAGGAAAGATGACAGCGTAGAACCTCTCCACTGTGATAACAATCAGGCTGATAACAGATACACTCAGAGATGTGTCTTGTACAAAGTATGCCAACTTGCACGTGAAAATACCGACTTTCCCTCCAATCAGCCAGCTCTCTCGGCCACAAAGAACTTCTGTTATCACTCGAGGGACTCCGAAAATCGCTTGTAAAATATCCGACGCCGCCATGTTAGCAATGAAGAGATTCACTGCTGAATGCATATGGGGGTTTCGACGTACGGTTATGATGATCAATGCATTCCCGATTATCGATGCGAGGAAGATGACACAGTATAATATGATAACTCCAGCTCTAAACACCGGGTTTTCCTCAGGATTATAGCACGCCTCCGTCTTATTATCCATAGTTGAATTGCTTGTTGGTGTTCCCCAAGGCTCTGTTCTTGGTCCTTCGCTAGTATAGCTTGAGTTAGTTGGATCCATGGCTTGGTTTACGCAATTTTTTGTCAAGATTAGCTTTAAATTTTCTATTCCTTTTAACAAACTTCCGTAAAACAAACTCCACGAAAAAAAGGCTTTTAAGGCTTTTATGTTTTTTAACTTAATTCCTTAAGTGTCCTCTTCAAACTTTGCCTGACGTTATTGGCAGGGTTTCCTACGGTATTGTTTAACTGACACTTCAACAAAACCTTATTTGTATCACTCGTTATGAGAAAAGACAGTTTGTCAACTTTATTCGCTTCTTGATGTTAGATGTTTCCTCTTGTTGTACGTAGGATGGAGCTTTACAGTTTACTAATTCCTTCAAGTTCTTGTTTTTCAACTCGTACACAGAAAAACCTATTCAGAAACTCAGTCTCAAACAAAACAAAAAAAAAACAATCCAAATTAGATTTGAAGGAAATGTCCAAATGGATTTTTTAGTTCGATGAAAATGCTGCAAAATTTCTCTCGATACTTTTATAATAAGTGGACTGTTTTTCTAAAGGAATCAATGCACAACAGGTTTCGTTCTGTAGATCCGCTGTTTCTGGTTTTGGGTGGTTAAATGGTTTTTGTTGAATTTAAATGTGAGATTTCTCGATTTTTGCCACAGGATTCGTTGACTTGAATCCAGCCAGGTGTACGTAGCTAACAGATGGAAAGCCGAGAGGATGCTATCCACTTTGTTCTTGTCACTTAAACCAGAGGATCATTACTGATAATCCTATTATTTCTATTTCTCACAACGCAATCATTTTTCTCTTTCTTCCTTTCCAGTTTCTACTTTTTTTCTTCCCTTTACTTCCTACTGACGTCTCCTTTTCTTTTCCTTTTCTTCAAATTAAATGTCAACTTCTTTTCCACAGTTACCTATTCCCACTTCAGTTTCGTCAGTTTTCACGATGGTAGAATTCCTATTAACTTCGTCGCCTTGTCTCAGCTTCTTTTCTATTATTCCACCTTCAGTAGTTTATTCTTGTACCGCGAGGTTCTAGCTATTTCGATCTAAGGTTATGCAATCTCAAGTCTATTCTGTGGTATAAAAAGCATCTTTTCTTGTTATATAAAAGACAATTCCAAAAACTGACCCGGAGGGCTTGCTTCCTGCAAATACAATTAAAAGTAAAAACTCTTTTAGCGAATATTGTTTCCATTAGGATAGAAGAGTTCGAATCTTGTTTGGGCTAATTAGGAATGTCAGGTTTATCAAAAACACCGAGAGGAAGTTGCAAGAAAATTTTTATTTTTATTTTTTAGGTGCAACTAAGAAAGTGATGGAATGATTCGTTTGGATGGGTCAAAAAGGGTGGTCAACTATGGCGGGAAATTACTTCGTTCATAAGAAACACGCGTAAGTACACTATTATGGAATTGATAATGACCACCAGGTCACTCGTGTTTTTGCTTGTTCTTCCGTTGCATTTCCTAAAGTACTGTTTATTATTGTTATAATGGGAGTTATTTTTAATTACAAAATACTTTCCGTTAGAGATGTGGGTCTCGTTTGCTTTGATTTTCATTGATTTTAATTAAGAAGGCACACTTTGTTAGTAGTCGGCTTTCGCTCCAAAACATATCCGAAATATCCAGTATTTGGTTGAGAGAAAAGAGACTTGTATAGCTAGATAGTACGCAATTTCTAATTGGATAAAACTATTACGCATTTTGTGATTGGCTAAAACTGCTACTCAATCACTGATTACTGCTACCCGTAAGTCCTTAACGAAGGTTAAAGAAGACTTGAGAAGCTTTTTTTACATAGAGCAATTTCTCGTAGCTTTTCTGCTAAAAGTTTTGCATCTCCCCCAATTCTCTAAAACAAAAATTCAAACCCCCCCCCCCCCATTTTATTGGACAAAATGTTTCCGATGCCCTAAATTTCACCTGCCCCCCCTCCTCCCTCTGCCATACATTATGAACGCAGACTTAGTGAAAAATACTTAAACGCAAGACAAATTACATTTAGTAGATTAAAAGAGACGTATGAAGAGGCGCGATAAGGCCTACTTCCTACACCCACGCATGCGCTTACTTCAAATTACCTTGCACTTTTCAAGTAAAATTCACGATACTAGAACATAATATTTCATACTTAATTATAATGATAAGACTGCAGAAATAGTTCCCCCTCATGGCGGTTTACATTAAGACCAGCCATGCTATGAAAAACCCTTCGGATATGCTTGACAGTACCTCGACGTTACTAATATAGATCTTTAACTTCTTTACTTGGATATCTTTCTGCATTCTGACATTTTTGACGTCCGTTTTCTGGAAGCGGAAAACAGGCGCTGCGAAGTTGAGGCCTCGCCGTTTTTAATCTGCGATTGTGATTGGACAAGATGAAGCTCCGAGCTTTGTGATTGCATGGCTCTTAGCGAAAGCCATTTGAGACACCATCAAAAATCCGCTTCATTCCTATTGGTTGTCGTGACGAGAGATCTTTCTTCTTGATGGATTTAGGCAAACGTGTCATGTCATTCATGTGAGCATATTTTACTTGAACACTTAATTCAAACAAAAACACCACCATAAAGCTACTTGTTGTGTCAATAAATGCCTCGTAGTTCTAAGCTGAACTCGCAAGCAGTTAATTCAATTTTTTCTTCATTCGTTTTAATTTTTCTCGCTAATTTGGTTTATGATAGATGACACAAAACGAGATAGCACCATCAGACTCTAATAAATGGTCTATATGATAGTCGTTGTTAACCAACTATGCGCTATTCAGTGTCATTCAATATGGCTCCAAGAAAGCGGTTTTTCCCGTCTTTTATTCACAACGAAAATGCCTAGAGTGAACGAAAACCCATAGGCAATACGTTGAGAAAATGCAACCAGAATCTTGCTTTGGACAGGTGCTGCAGAGTGAGAAATGTCCAAGCTATTTGGCTAAAAGCACAAGAGTTTTCGTGATATCATCTCCAAGATAACCCGATACATATACTAAAGCACAATAATTAACAATGAATCGTAAATGAACTGTCTACAGACTTGCTATACTAGCAATTTCGATAATACGTGTTTCAGCGTATTTTCGTCTCCATTTAATCTTAAGCTTCATGTATTCCTATTACCATGGATTAAACTTAGAACGAAAATAACCGGCCTACATTTATCTAGTGATAAATGATGATTATTCAGTATTGAGATTTTGTAGATATATAATATAGCCAGTAAAAGTAATACTAGACTGGTATATACTCAGAGGTAACCAAACAAAAAAAATACATCTTGACTTCTACTGAATGGTGTGTCGGCTTAGGTAAAGCCATCGAGGAGACAGAAACCTACAAACAAATGAATATTACTTAACTTTAACGATAAGTTTGTGGATCATTAATAATAATAATAATACTTTATCTTTATCAGCCGAGTAATCTCGCTGTAAGTCGGTCTTGATGAAAATGAAGGTTTTTCTTCGTTGCCTTCAGTTTCATTTCAATAATATAATTAGAAGAAGAAAAAAGAATAAAATGGAATGGAAAAATTTAGATTTTAAAACCTTATGAGAGAGTGAGGTAGCACACTGGCTAATATAGTTTCTCAAGGTGTTATTTTGATTATCGTATTTCCTTATCTTCATGTAATGTTTTAAGGCTTAATTAAATCTCCGCTCTACTAGTTTTCGCCTCCCAAGCTGCGCTGGACTACTTGTTGGAAATTTTTTTTCATGGCAACATCTGTGCAAGAGAATAACACCTGTCAATGATAAGTGTTAGAACACAGAAACTAAAATCCTTCAGTAAAACGATCATTTATCTTACTTTTTCTTGCAGCTATCGGTTTTCTAGTTTAAAACTTTCGTATATGAACTAGAACTAGAGCTCTTTAAGCAAGCAACTGATTAAACCAAGAAATTGAAATAGTTTGTGAAGCCTTCGAACTCAGTTCGGTTCGAAGTGATTCATGTATTTTCGCTTTATTGCTTTTATTTTCCCTTTTAATTCAATCTGGTTCTTTTCAGGATTCTTAAAATAGATATTTTCGCTTAAAATTTAGAATATTCCAATAGAAAATTATAAAAAACGGTCCACACACAAATAATTCTCAGTTTTAGCTCCTTTTTCGCAGCTCAGTGTTTGGAAGGGAAAAAAAATGCAAAACATTCATTTGATAAAAAACTAACTTGGTGCTAGAAGACGATGTTTTCAGGCGGATTCTTGGCTTGACGGCGCGCGATCGATATCCAGTATTAGACAACAAATTCCACTACTTACGAATGATCTGTGGTCCAACTGCCTCGAGTTGTCAGTATGAACTAAGTCGTTTTCAAGGTACCTTTTAGCTAAGAAACCCTGTTTCTCATTTTAAGTGATTCTTGAAGATCGTAACGTCAATCTTTCTGGTTTACTCTTTCTATTTCCTGTGAAGGTTCTGACCAATAGAGTTTCATCTCACTTGTCGCACCTTTTTTGACCCTCCCTCGCCTTCCTCTCCAACTCTAGTGTTTTCAAGTACAAGCTACTGTGATTTGGTGAGTTTCTAGTCGATGTCGGGCGTTTTTTTCGGCACGCCACATCTATCTACCTTGCCGAAAGTCGTGCGTAATTCCTGTTAATGAGCTTTGCTTTGCAAGTGTTTTTAAACCCTTCCTTTATATCCGATTGAGATTTTTTTTGAAGTACTTTGTTCATTACACTAAGATTGTTTCATCTTAAAGCCGTCATTTTGTTTTATCCGTGGTTCATGCAAATCTTCAGCAGCAGTCTTTAATGATGTGAAAAATCTTTTTCAAGTGAATCAAGAATTAAATGAGCCCCTAGAATAATCTAGCTGCGAGTTTAGTTCTCAGAAGTGAAATCTTGAAGTTTTAAACCCTGATTTTTCGTAATGCCGAAATTTTTAGAACCACATAAAAAAATTGCTTTAACTATTTTTTCATGTAAATTTACAAAGATATGATAAACACGGTTCGTATATTGATTTTAATGGGTTGACAGAAAAAGAAATGCTTAGAGAAATAATATTTAATTAACTCCTTCCAAAATTCTAACTTTACTGTAGTTAAATATTGCTTTTTATTTAAGATAATCCTGATACCTTGGACCTCTTGGAACGTCTTTTTCCGACCTAAATTGATTCAATGTAATCAAGGAAAACTGCCTTAGGGTTGTTGTCGAAATTTTTAGTAAATTTTTTCTAAATTAGTTACGATTTTTTTAGCATCGTTGTGGTGCACAAAAAAACTCTAGGTACTTTTACTAAAATTCATATGATTCCTTGCAAGTTCAATTAATAAAACTTATATTTTACACTACTGAGCCGATCAAAAATCCCTTTCTACGACACGCCGCACAGATGGTCAATTAACAGGATTGCATGGAACAAATGTTTTGATGGTTTTCTTGCAGTCGTACATGGATCTAAAACCAATAGTAAGAGTAAATATATCTTTCCTGATCTGCCATCTATTTGTGCTCGTTCTTTCTACTAGTATTTACGAATGGTGGTAAACACCCTTCACTCTTATGTGTCGTACCATTTTCACCCTGGTATTAATCACTAGTTGTATGATATGATATCAGTCTTTGATATCTGCCGATGTGAGGGGGAAATAGGAAATCAGTTTTACTGAAAGTATATTTTACATTAGTCTCGTATATATACAAATGATCATTTGTAACGTAAATATACGATAGATGTTTACAACAAGATCAGTGCACATTTAAAAAAAATAAATGATGATAATATTATAAATCATTTATAATTATATATAACATTATAATTATCCATCATCACAATACGCTCATCATTATCTGCAGCATCATTATCTATCATCATCATCATCAAAATGTTATAAATCAGCATCATCATTACCCATTATCATTAATCATGAGCAGCCGCATCATCATTATCATCAATCATTAACATCATCATCACCATCATCATGTATTATCCCATCATTATCGATTATCATCAATCATCATCAACAGTATTCTGCATCATTATCATCAATCATGAATATCATCATCATCACGTATCATCATTATCATCACCATCATTATGGTTTATCATCAATAACTATCAACATAATTTATCATTATCATCAATCATGAACATATCAATACTATCATGTTTCACCACCATCATCATCAACACCATCATCATCATCATCATCATCTTCATCAGCGTCATCAACAAAATAATCATCATCATGTATGATCATCATTCATATCATCGCAATCATTGATCATTATCATCATCAACGTCACCATCATGTACCATCACTATCATCACCACCATCAGTATCATCATCATCATCAGTATCATTATCACCATCATCACCATCATCATCATGCACCATCACCATCATCACCAACATCAGTATCATCAAGTATCATCCCCATCATCACCATCATCATTATCATTATCATCAATAGCATATATAATCCATACCCGTAAGTCATATACCTGATTAGTACGGCGATAATCTACAATACCACCAACTAGAGTGAAAAGACGTCTAATTTTGAAAACATATAAAATTTCCTCTAATGATTCTTATGGTCTAGATAAACGGGCTCAAATGATTTTAAGTGTTATAGATATCTAGAGAAAAACCTACACTTACCTTTGTTGTCAGATGAACTGTGTTTTCACACAAATTTGGTATTTTTGCGCTTTCTCTGCGGATAAAATATTCTTGTTTCCGAAATAAAAGTCTGTTCTTTGGAAAACAAAAGAATTTCCTGGAAGTGATTATCGTCCTCGATAAGATAAACTTGACTCCCCAGTGCTTTTATTTATTTTTATTTTTTTTCAGTAGCGTGTTATTAGTTCAGATCGTAATCAACTTTTGAAATTACCATCCTTTGCTTACCTCGTATGCAACAAACAAGTATATTTTGCACACAGAATTTGGCCCAAGTCTTGTCACAACAAAAGGCAAACATTTCAATTCTATATTATTTTTTCCTGTATTCAAATGAATCCTTTTTTTGATTATTTCTCATTCATGTGATTAGCATTTTGATCATGTTCGTCAACTCGTGCCATGGTCACCGTCATGAATGGAGAAGATGAGTGCATGATGAATTAACGATGACAGAGATCAAATGTGTTTATTACTTGAATGAGATGTTATGGGATATATTAGTCTATCTGTGTCATATCACGTGGGTATGAGACTATTTTGTCTAATGGGATTTTTAAGATTTAAACTCGCATTTTTTGATACTCTTAGGCCCCGTCCACACTATGCCGGATAAATATGAATCCGAATTTTCAAACCGAAACCGAAAAAAAAGTTTTCCGCCCACACTAAGGCCCCGTCCACACGTATCCGGAAATTTTTGTATCCGCAAATTATTCTTTGCGGATACGAAAATGTTTGCGTCCACACGCAGCGTATTCGAATCGTTTTCACCGTCCACACGTATCCGTTTTCGTAAAATTTGCGGATACAGACACAAAAATTTCCGGATACGTGTGGACGGGGCCTAATACGGCTAGCCGGCGTTTTCAAATTGTTCCACTCCGGAGACCGTATTTGAAAAAAATCGTTTTCGGTGAATTGCCCGGACTAGTGTGGACGGTAGGCCTAACCGAATAAATAAAAATTCGGATTAAAATTTATCCGGCATTGTATGGACGGGGCCTCATAAGCATTCATTCAATCATCTCTTTCTCAGTTCTAATTAACTCTATATGTCCGCGACTACTAGTCTCCAGTCTCTCAAACTGTCACGACAAACCACAGGCAGCCTTGCTGTTTTAGAGTGGACCCGTTTAATGCGACCACTGACCGGTCCAATGCAAGCAGTAATTCTCGCGGCAAGCATTTGTCACGTGATTATCGATCTGTCCAGAATGACCAATGACCTTATGCGACCAAGGACTGACCTGTCCAATTCGATCACTGATCGATCTTTCACATGCGACCAATGACCTTTGATATGCGACCAAGAACTGACCTGTCCAATTCGATCACTGATCGATCTTTCACATGCGACCAATGATCTTCGATATGCGACCAAGAACTGACCTGTCCAATTCAGTCAATCACTGATCGATCTTTCACATGCGACCAATGATCTTCGATATGCGACCAAGAACTGACCTGTCCAATTCGACCACTGATCGATCTTTCACATGCGACCAATGACCTTTGATATGCGACCAAGAACTGACCTGTCCAATTCGATCACTGATCGATCTTTTACATACGACCAATGACCTATGAACACAACCAATACGATTTGTGGTGGAACTGCTTTATTTGATCTATTACCCGCAATGATCCTTGATATGCGACCAATTAATAACCCTTGTCTGACACTTTTTTTTCATCTCCCTAGATCTCCGTGTGTGTTCGTGTATCTCTGTTTGCACTTCATGTTATTTATAGTGATCTATAATGTTGTTCTGATGCGCACATATTATACACAGCCAATATATATATATGGCAGATAAGTGAAGAACAAATAGGTAAACACAGAGATAAAAAAACATCTTGATTTGCACAATAAGTCGCCTTATGAATGCGCTCCGTTACCATTTCATGATTACCTTAATAATTGAATATACTTTCTTGTCAAATATTTCTGGCCCTAGTTTTCTTACAAATAATAATAATAAATTGAAATGACGTGATATCTGTCTTAGCCAATGAAAAAGCAGTCTCTGAAACAACCCCTTGGCTGATCAAAGTCAATGTGCATGGCCGTGACTGATTCAAAGATCAGAGGAAAACAGAAGAGCTCGGAGAAAAACCCTCGAATCAAGGGAGAAACTAGCAAACTCTGTTCACATGTGATGCCGAGACTAGGAACGGAACCAAAGACTACCAGAGATAAGAAACGAGTGTCACTCTGCTATCATTGAAGAGAGAAAGGAAAGGAAACAACAGGAGAACCTTTATGAATGTCATTATGAGTCCACAAAGACAAAGTTCCGCTACAACAATAATATTTACTGGATATATTTATACATTATGAGCTGATATCCTGCTTTTAGAGCTTCCTAGATATTCAAATTGTTTTCTTTCACTTATGTTGCCGCTTCCTAAGGAACATGTATCCTGGCAAAAATCCTTATCGCGTCATCACTTTCTGCATCAGTGGCGGCGGGATGTCTTTTCACCGCGAGGAAATGTTGAGAGGACGTGACTGTGGACTTTATTTACAACAAGGCTACATTACAGTATGTTTCAGTTTGTTTATTTACTCAATATATGACTTTATTATTAAGGATTTCCATCCTACACTAGGTCATTACAGTCTAGAGTCACTCTGTGCAGGAACTACTCTTAATAATATAACTAGTCACGTGAATAAACTAACTAGTCACGTGATTGATTCCTAACCATATAAGGACATTTAAAACATAGAAGGGAGGTCGCCACATTTGTCAATTGACCCCCCTCCTAACGTTTTCCTAAGAGATGGTGCAAACGTTCGACGCTTTATATTTTCTAAAAATAGATAGAAAGTCATTACCAAGGACCGGAATGATAAAACAATAGACATGGCCACCATGTTGGATGAATTAGCAACACTTGTCCGCCATCTTGGATGATATAACAAAAGACACGGCTATCATATTATGTTGGATCATATAACAGAAGACATGGCCGCCATGTCTATTGTTATATCATATATGTTGGTAATCATGCTTCTGTTGTATCATGACTTTACTATAGTTTTTACATTAGTTTGAATTCTAGTAATGTTCACCTAAGTTAATTCTTCGAATTTCGTCGAAAAGCGACTCAGCCTAATATATACATCGAAGAGACCCGTTTACCTTGGGCGTAATGTTTTCCCATTTCAGACCATGTGTCATTCTCTTGAGAATAAGATTCTGTCTTTATTGTCTTTTCTACTAATGCACCTTCTTGAGTGTTACTGAATAAAAAAACAATATTCTAGGGAATGATGACATCTTCTGAAATAAAAAAAAGTGGATCATCGTTTTCTTAAGGAGATATCACACTGTGTGACATAGTCTATTGCAGTATCATTGATTGGCTCGTTAAACAATACAAAGTGCAACATCTATTGAAGCTTGTCTAGTTGAAGGAGATATCACTATATGACGTAATCTATTGCCTTTTTTACAATAACTTACAAATTTCTCGCGCGCTGATTGGTTATTTTTTATCATCAGTAAGAGGACAGACAGATAAAGCTGACGTCAACGAGCGCGCGCTCTTTCCGTTGATTGTTTTGAGGGTGTACTAGGTTCTTTGTACATTGTAAGCTGTACTGAGTTCATTTCGAGGTCTGTTTGTTCGCGTAGTAAGTATATTTTGTTACTATATATGCTTGATATTGGCATTAGCTACCAACTTCATTTTGTTTGGCATCAGGGATATGACTGCTTCAACAGACCTATGAAGCATAATTACTGTATTTTAACTTCTAATTAATACTTGGTGGTAGTACATTATTTTGTTATTATTGGTAACATTTTCCCCTTTACTCTACGTTGAGGGAAACTATATTTTCAGTCTGTATGCGCGCAATTTTTCTTAAACTCTTCTTTTCCGACAGGAACTCACTCAGCCTTCTTTACGTTGCCAAGTTTGCCGAACCGTTCGCTGCTGCAGCTCCATTTTCAGATACCATTTCGAAAGCTTCGTTGTTTTTCCCCGTGTGGTTTTCCTCATTAGAAGACAAACTTATGTTATGCGTGTTCTGTGTTGTCGTTCCACGTCTGTTCACTGGTAGCGGTATATCTCTCGAAGATCGCTTTCGTCTTAGAGAAAAGTCACGAATATTCACCATCATTTTGACAACTTCGCGTCGAAAGTTCTCGTTGAAAATGAAGTATATTATGGGATTGATGGAGCTGTTCACGTGAGCCAAAAACCAGCCAATGAAAATAATAGTTGGTCTCATTCCACAAATATTGATCATTATGTCGTTGGAAAATAATACAATAAACATGTTCACATGAACAGGAAGCCAACAAATTGCAAAGGCGACGATGACAGTAAACACCATCTTCAGCACAGCTTTGTTCTCAGTTAATGCTCTCGTCTTGTTGGAATGTAAAGATTTTCCTCGCCAGAGTTCCCTGATGAGCGCAGTGTAGAAGAACGTGACCAGGATTAGAGGAATGGCGTAGAGGAAGACGAAGAGTACAACGGTGTAGTCTCTTGCAGCTTTGTTTTCATCAAAGACCGGAGCCCATCTCTCGTGGCAGTACCATCTTCCCTCCTCAAAGTAAAACTTCATCGCGTAAATTAAAGGTGCATTAAACGCAAACCCAACAAACCAAACCAAGCCAATAAGTATCTTTGCCCGAGACTTTGAAATGAAGTTCTCAAATGGATACACTATGGCAAGGAAGCGATCTGCTGCGAGCGTTGATAAAGTCAATATAGAGACAGCTACCGCTAGTCCTTGTAGAAACGGCAAGGATTTACACATAATCAAACCTGCGATCCCAGTGATGCTTTGTCCAAGGTTTTTGGAAGCAATGCTGTACATAGTGGTAGGCATACAAACTAAAGCCATCAGGACGTCACTGAACGCCATGTTGACAATGAATAGATTTGTAGTTGTCTTTAAATGGTTTTTTCGAAGAACGATGACTATGACAAGGATGTTTCCAATCATAGCCAACATGAATGCCACGGCATAGGCTGCGACCTTTAGCCCTGATTCTGTTGGTGTCTCTTCTCGCAGGTTTAGAAATTTGCTGCAAGTCTTCATGTAATCAAAAGGGGGAGCACTGGCATTTGGAGAGGAGTTAGTGATGTTTGAGGACAGATTGAATGTGGGAACCAATGGCATTATGGCGATGAGTTGATGTGCAATGGAAGCAAATGTTGCAGGTGATGAGTCGGAGATTTCCTGCGAAAAAGAGTAAATATGTATTACATAAACTAGGTTTTTGCCCTTATTGAGCAATTAATCACCCATCCATCCATCCAACCATCCATCCATCCATCCATCCATCCATCCATCCATCCATCCATCCATCCATCTATCCATCCATCCATCCATCCATCCATCCATCCATCCATCCATCCATCCATCCATCCATCCATCCATCCATCTATCCCTTTCACACATACATCTATCCTTCTTTCTTCAGTAACTTTCTAACATTAATATATTACAAGTTTTTTGTATTCCATATTTGTACTCACCAAGTTTCAGTAATAAGATCTTTTCCTCGTCACTGTTTTCCTGGTAACTTAAAACATCTTCTTCTTATTCCTTTCCTCTTTATTCCACCATCCAATTATACATTTAGTTTATTACAAACCATATATATCCAATTTGTTCTGTGTCGCAAGAAACAGACACCATTATTAATGATAAGATGATATAACTAGCTAAAAACTAGTGTGAGCTGCGACGGTGTTTCTAATGAAACAGTAATGATGAAAAGGGAAATTATACACCGTGAAAAGATGAAAAAACTTTCTGACGTTTCGGACGCTAGTCCTTCGTCGGAGTAATGATAATTGGTCACGTACTTTTGTGTTTGTATAAACCAATATAAGTGTGGTACTACGATAATTTGAACCCAATTCTTTTTGAAATTAAATTAGTGAAGCATAGAGCAGACTTAGTTCTACATTTAGGGTTGCAAAACAAAAGAAACTGGAGCTGAAAGAATGCTTTTCAATGACGACAGCTTTAATGTCGCTTGAATGCTCACACAAATCCCATCCGCTTTTAAGACATTTAGTGCTGCTACAAACTTATCCTCTTGCCTGACAGATCAAAATTATCCTATTTACAGTTATTCCTTCGTGGATCACTTTAAAATTCTTCGTAATTCAATAAAAGAAAATTTAATCAAGTCCTTGAAAATTCTACAAATGATTGCAGCTGTTCGACGCGCGCGCACTCACTTAGCTACCGTAATCCAATTCAATCTGTTTTCGGTAGCTATTCGATTAAGTCATACATTTATATATATCAGCGTAATTTTCAAATATATGCTTAGGTTTAATACTTTTAGAGTTTAATCCCCGCTTTCAGAACTTATCACATTTACTTTGCCATAATTTCCGCTCGTAACGTCACTTTTCTCTTTACTTCACATTGAATTAAATCATTCCTGGATGTCGTTGATTTGCGCCTTTCTTCCATAGCAAAACACATTTATCTCATTAGAGTTTAAAACCTACCGGGCAACTAACTGACCTGACGTTTAGATATCGGTAACTTTGAATAGCACATTAGGTAATTGTAGATCAATGACAAGACGATAAGTCTTTGACAAGAGAATATTGTCTTGTCGTTGCTTATCAATCAGTTGAAATGATCGCACAAAAACCAGTCGAAATATTCATACTTCAATGTTGGACGAGATTGAAATTCTCTGTTGTTTTTTCATTCAAATTATTAAACATCTTATTATTTTTTAGAGAGATAACGTTTTTCTATTTTCAGCCTTTTACTTCGTATCTTATGCCATTTTATTTTGTCGCTCACTTCTTTCCTCTATATACCTTTATCATATTGGATTTATTCAGCTGTTCAGTTTGTGTCCAGCTGATCGTTTTTTGAAATCAGGGAAAATAAAATTTTACTTTGTATTTATTCCTCCAGCATGCAGCTATTGATATTCGACTAAAATCTCGCTTTCTGTATCCTAACTTTTCACCAAACAAGGTCGTGGTCTAAGTAAACTAAATTAAGACAAACTTAAGAGTTATTTAGTTTAGACTTAAGACTTATTTAGCTTTAATAGATTAGCTTACCGTAGTTTAAACGCAGTGCACTTCCAAACCTCTTTCTATAAATACAGATACTAGCTCTTAGTTTTATCGTATGATTTGATCATCATCTGCAGCAGCTCTTAATTATTCAGTTTTCATAAAGGCTTTTAGCCCGACACGACCTGCTATTAAGGAGTGCGTGTGAAGCAGAATGAAGACAGATTAAAAACTTCTTTTTCGGAATTTCAACAGAGCTAGATTTTTACTCGATCCCATTAGCGCTTGCCGTAAAACTGAATATTACAATGTCCTACTTTATAGATCTAGCTTTAATTAACATTCTAGACGCGATTTTTTGAATGAGAATATTTTGTAGTGCGGCGCAAAAAGGAGCAGAAGAAATCGCGCGACGTTCGACTGACAGACAAGTTTTTTTGCATCTATGGTGCTATATAGAGTAAGAAATATAAAATGAAAATGCTATAGTATATAGTAATAGAAAAAGAAAAATGATATAGTTGAAAAAAACTGTTAAATTAAAATTCCATCAATGTTTTGAATCATCATTATAGAGTAAGCATAAACTACGCTTATTACAAAAAGACTGACTTGTCTGATAGGTGCGACGCGCGCCCTTACGAAACATTTTCTGCAAAATGTGATCGTTAGAACATACTTTCTAAGATGTACTTGAAGTCATCACACGAGTCTGATGGATTTGTCTTCTTTTCTTGTTTCTTTCTAAATCTGCGGTGAATATTGGAATATCGGCGAGTTTGGAGCTCCAATATCCTTCACATCAATCCATCAGCTAGGAAGCTCTTGCTCTTATTCAAGATTACCTTCCGTGATTCAATTTACTAATCAAAGAACGCCTTCAGAAGTGCTTCTTATCTTCCATTACTTGCGCAAGCCTGCCTTCCGACGCATTATAGATTATAGCAGCTGCTCATAACAGATTGTCGAATAGTTTTCGATTTTGTTTATTTCTGTTAAGTTTAATTAAACTTTTACGCTTTGCAAGTATGACATTTCCTTGCGCTATTTTATAAGCCTTTTCCGGTCATCATTATTGTTATCATCATTGTTATTATCATTATTATTATTATTATCATTATTATTATTATCATCATTATTATTGTTATTATCATTATTATTATTATTATTATTATTATTATTATTATTATTATTATCGCTTTATTTTTTCGGTATTTACAATGTTCTGTCTCCAATTATCCAGTTCAATTAACGACTTCGTACCTAACAACACCTCGAAATAGAACATGTAGCTCGTTATTCCTCCTTGCTTTTATTGAATTTCCTAAATCTGCATGCCTTTATCCTCCTTTCTTTTTTCTAATTTGATATTATATATTACCAAGCTAAAAAGACACCTCAAGAGTATAAGCCTGTGGTTTCTTCTTGAGGTGCCTGCCACCCTGAGTTTACTATTCGATTTATTACTATAGCTGAATGTTTGTAAATACAATAATAACAATAGTGACAACAATAATAGTTTTAACAATCTTGCTGATACTGTATTGTAAATATTCATGTTTTTTGTGTAAAATTATTGTCTTGTAAAACTTTATTGCAAAAACTGTAAAACTGTAATGCAAACTCTAGGTGGTGTGAAATATGATTAAATGAAATGAATGATTTATTGGCTTCTAAAGATTCTTGTTAGGTTGCCTAAGCCATTCTTTTCGATGTTGTCTTCTTTCCGTGCATTTCCTTTATCTCTCTCGATCAGATTTCCTTTTTTATACTTTCGTGTTTCACATGCACGTAGCTTATGAGTCGCCTAAAGCACTTGAAATGACTAGTTCTCTATTTTCGTTCATTTCTGTCGCCGTATCTGTCCCACTGTGACATTTTCATATCAGCTATCTTCACGCACACCCTTAATTACGCATTTTTTTAAGCTGCCTATTCACCATCCTTGTTTTGACTGGCCATAAACAATGACTGTCTTTATTCAAGAGTCAATAACAACCCAAAATGTAGTTCTTTAACATTTTCAATGAGTTTTAAGTCTTTGATTTGATCTTTCGCATTTCTTTCTTTCTTTCTTTCTTTTTCCCTTTCTTCCTTCCTTCCGATTTTTGGCCAAACTTAAAAAAACAAAAAACATTAAACTTATTTGCTTGCATGGAAACAATACAGCCACTTCAGTTTCAGTTTTATTTTGCGCTTTCATTTAATCTTTCATTCTTTCATTTATTCTTTCTTTGTTCTTCTTTCAGTAATTAAAGAAAACGTGTAGTGCTTGATATCTCTCATCTCCTATATGAAAAATAGCGCTTTCTCATCTTCATTTTTTTGCTTTAAATCTTTGATCTTCAATTTATTAGCAATTTATTAGCTAGATGACTGTCTATCGATCGCGATCGTGCAGTTTTGAGACCTATCGAATCTCTAGTTTAATAATTCTGGTTTAATTAGCTTTACCTGTCGGATTTTTCTGTCATTTATTACTATCCCTTTTCACATCTTTAGGCGACAAACAGTCCTTCCTGATGGTCCTTCTTCCCACTTTTTTTATTCATTTGTGTGACAGGTCTTATCCTAACAGGGAGTTAAGTCCGACATTCTGTCTCATAATATTAAAGCTAGAAGTAGTACGTGTTCCGTTCTCTCTTATGAAAATCTAGCTGACAAAAACAGCTGAATCAAGCTAAGTTTAGACGGTATTTCAGGCTCAGATTTCATCCACGATCAAGGGTGGTGTAGTGGTAGCACAAGCACCTATCGCCGTTCTCTGGGGTCTTGAGTGTGGTTCCTGGAATTAGTACCTTATAGATGTCGAGGGTTTTTTTCTTTTGGTAATTTGTTTCGGTAACATTGCATTTCGTGTTGATAAGATATGAAGATAAACAATAAATAATAATAATAATAATAATGTCTTTATTAAAGAAATGATAAAATACATATCATTAACATGATTATAATCATAAAACTAAAAACTGATTAAAAGATTACTAATTACTAAAGATTATTCTATTTACAAATGAGTTTTTAAAACGTTGAGAATTAACTCTAGGTCTAATAAAATATGATTTCCTTAAATTATATTTGGACGTTTGTATTTTAGGCGCTATTATATGCAAAGGATGGTCACTACTAACCGATTTCTTATATAACCTTGTGTCAAATTTATTTAAAAGATCCTGGATATTATAATGGTATGTTGTATAATTTCGTTTGTAACAGCGATCTAAAAAGTTTTGTACGGTGGTAAGCTCCGGAGGTGATGCTCCATAAACACTAAGACCATAAATTAGTTTTGATATAACAATTGTTGAAAATAAATGGTCAACTTCTTTTTGTATATATCCTTCCTTCCTAAGGGATCTTATAACAAATAAAGATTTGTTTATAGCTATAATGGTATCTTTTACATGAAGGTCAAATCTACTATCACTCTGGAAAGTAATACCTAAGATTTTAAGACTGCTACACTGAGGAATATTAGAAATAGGCTGAAAACTAAATTGGTCCATTCCTTTCTTAGTAAAAATTATTTCTTTGCACTTAGTAGGATTGCATGACATACTATTATTTGAGGACCATAACATGAAAGAATTAACATAACTGACTGAATTATCAGTTAGATTTCCATTAACACAGAAAACAGGAGATACAATAGTACTATCGTCTGCATATTTGATTAACACTTCCTCATCAGGACTGGAGGAATCAAATATCTCTAAATCATTAATAAAAATACTGAATAGATATGGTCCACTAACTGTTCCTTGTAATGTCCCTCTATTTATGTTTTTCCAAACTGTTAAATGATTGTTGCATATAGTTCGCTGTTTCCGATTATATAAGAAATTTATAAACCAGTTGATTAAGTATGGGTTCAGCGGCATTTGTTTGAGTTTTTCAGAAAGTTTATGATGATTAACGTAATCAAAGGCTTTGGAAAAGTCCATACTAAAGACTCTCACAGCTTTACATGTTGTATCATCTAAGGCAGCTAAGACACGATGTTGTAATTTAATCAAAGCGTTAATACAATTTCCTCCTCTCCTGTAAGCAAATTGGTTATTATTCAGATATTCTTCAAATGTATCTCTGCAAAATTTTCTGTAAACCGCATAATGAATGAACGAATCAACGAATGAAATGTGATAGATGGAATGGATAAATAAATGAGTGATAAGAGATGGATGGAATAGACAGAAAAGTGACATTATTTTCAGAGATGTCAAATTTGGTCGAAAAAATGTCTATATTGTTACTCACAGTAAAATTGAAGCAGGAAAAACGAATAAACGAATTTTATCTATTTTCTAATCTTTTTTCTAATCAAATTTAGTACTATATCTAAAGATCTGTTGGGTGTTCCTATTCTATTAGACAGTTCCCGGTACGCCGTGCTATTTGATGTATTTACTACTTAATTTAGGGAAGTTTGTTGCAAATTGCATGCAGCAAGTTACGGCTTTTTAATGTTAGCGAAGAAACGGTTATTTATTGGGGAGGGGGGGGGGGGATTCGGGAGATTCGTAGTAAACTTTTTTAAATGTTTGTAGCCCTTTCGCTCAGTAACAAATTCACGGCCCTCTTATTTATTCAATAAGGAACTACATAGCTTTTGTCAAAAGAAAGAGGTTTGACCCTCTACGACGTTTACTCATGACTCTCCCCTCTGAAAACCATACCTTCCCTTTGATTAGGTTTAATGATATCTTGTACAAATTATATTAGACGGCAAAGGATGTGACTCTAAGGAGACCTTCTTTGCTAGTCATTAAGTTCTTGGAGAAATTAAGTATAGTCGAGCAGAAAATAATGCAGACTAGTAGAGTAAATGGATGAGTGAATAAGTCAATTAATAAATGAATGCACGTATAGAAGGATTGAAACTAAACCTTCATTGTTATTTGTGATGAAGTTCTTTGAGAAAATAATGTCCGCAATTAATGAATGGATAAGATAGGCGAGAAGACAAACGAATGCGGGAATGAGTGGATGGAAGAATGGATGTGGATGGATGATAAAATAAACAAAATAAGAGATTAACGAAAAATTAAATTGCTGGATATGTACATCATTAAATGTTATCCATATGATTGGAAGGAGAATGAATGCGGAACGATTGAATAAGTTAATAAATATTCAAACCAATATACACAATGTGAGTGCGAAAAATCCAAAAATAACTCAATTTATAAATCAATTAGTCGATTGTTGAAGAGACTAGCAAATCGATTAGATACCAAGAGGGCTTTGAATAGTGTATAATGAAATTAAAATAACAAGCCCGTCTTTTTTTCTTTTTTTTTTTTTTTTTTTTTTTCTTTTTTCTTTTCTTTTCTTTTCTTTTCTTTTTCTTTTTCTTTTTCTGATAGCAGATGACTAAAAAAACTTCCTGACAACTTATCACTAAAAGTACCACTTCAGTTAATCCGTACGGTAGAAGTTTTCATCTTAGGTCAATACTTAGAATATTTTCGATCCAGCATGGCTTGCCAACACGTTCGTACTGCGTGCTTGGTTGATTCCAGTCGCGTTGATATTTGATTAACATCCTGCTCGTAATACATATGTCCTGTGGATATATATTTTTATCACGTACCAATTGATGAATGCAAAGCAAATTGAAAGCCTATTACTATTACTTTGTCAATCTCTGCAGCTTTATGGGATTTTTTATTACTTATTTTTTCACAGGTAATAACGACTATTGCCGCATCCTCAGGATTCTTAGGTAGGTGAACAAAATATCTCTGTCCCTGCTGCTATTACCTTTGTTCCTATGACATGTTTTCTACTTTTTAATTTTAAAGTTCATTAAGGTCGTGCATGGACTATTCGTGCCAATATAGCTAATTATATAAAGATAAAAAGGCTTCTTATTAAACTTAAATGTCAGTATCATGTGCAAGCTGGAGAAATCTCTTCTCCTCTCTTCTCTTCTCTTCTCTTCTCTTCTCTTCTCTTCTCTTCTCTTCTCTTCTCTTCTCTTCTCTTCTCTTCTCTTCTCTTCTCTTCTCTTCTCTTCTCTTCTCTTCTCTTCTCTACTCTTCTCTTCTAGAGATGGGCTTTGGGGCCAATTGCGATGAATAATCTAAATATTGATGACCATATTTTCTTGCCGTTAGTTGTGAATAATCACACTAACACACACCAGCTATTACGATTCAAGCAAATTGATTGAACAAAAAATTGTTTGAGCATTTGATTGGTTCGCGTGCATGAGGCTATTTGAGTGTCGTGCTTACGTTTCTTTCTTCAATAATACCATTTTCTGATTGGATGAAAAAAACAGTGATTGGGCCAATATTTGGAAGCGCTATTTTACTGAATATGTCGTGTGCTTTAGTTGAAAATACCCGAATAAGTGTTCAAATCTACCAGGAATCGTTCATGAAATGTTTTAAAGATGAATAAGTAAACAAGATCTGAAGATAACATAGTCACTAGTGGCTCAATTATGGCAATGAATACGCAAAATATAAGACATATAGTATTATAATGTACGAGAAATCAGAGGCTATTTTTCTTTTCTTTTTTCCTTGTTTGTTCGTAAAGTAATGAAGAGGTAAAGACGTATATAGGAAATATTAAAGCTCGACGCCATTCCAACAGGACTAGAAAATGACAAAAATAAAGCATGTAAGGAAGGAAGAAAACTACGAAACTACCCAGAACTAAATGTCTTCAACTCATTTCCTAACTTACTTCTTATGTCAGTTCAAATTCAGCCGTCTGACACACATTCTCCTACAATTTTTAACGTCTTACCTAAGTTTAGCATCAAATGTTACGCTGCCCGATTTTGTGAATTTCTTTCGCCAGTTACAGCTGTTGATAATCTCCCACTATCATAAGCTTTCAGTTCTACTAAGATAAAGTCACAATAATACGACGAAAATAGCACTTTCTCGCTTGTAGTCTAACAAGAAAATAGAAAATTAAACGACCTTTGAGATTTGCAGAAGTTCCGACCAAGATTCTCAGAGCTTTTGCGACACTTCTAAATATGACTCTTTAAGTGATAGAGTTTTGAATTATATTTTTATATTGATAACTGAATCATCACCGACAAAACTTATAAAATTAGAGCGCTTTTAACATGAAAAGCTTACCTCGCTTAATCCTATTTACTTTTCTTGATCCCATTTCTTTCATTCGCTTCCACTTAAGGTATTTTGATAATGCACATTAAGAGGAAATATTGAGTTATTCTTTGCGCTGCTGAACGCTTGGCTACCTTGCTCTCTAGTATACAGTATTACTATTCTCGAACATTATTGAATATTTTACCTCTGAGTCAGGTTCCTTACTGAGGATTCTTCAATCTTAGATGCGTTATTCCAGTTTTCTATCTCTCTCTCACTCACCCTACATCTGTAAGGGCTACTTTAAAATGCGTCTATGTATACATCTGATATATATTGAAAATGAATCCATAAACCCAGAAACCCTTGCGCGGTGAGCTCCAGAAAAGGCCTTGTGTTAATTCACGGGTTGTGGGAATCGGACTCTTACAAAACAAAGATAATTAATCCTTCTCAGTAATGAGAAGACTTGGAGTTTTCTTTATTAAAAAAGACAATGTGTTGCCTCCGATATTTTGAATCATAGCGGCGCGGCCTTGGGGATCGAAGCTGTTATTGTAAACTAATTCATTGCGAATCCTAGTCACATTTCATATAGTTCATTCAACATGGCACATGCAAATACAGACTTATTCGCCAAGTCCTTTCTGGGGGTCAGTAGAAAAAAGGGTTCTCCTGCGAATTAATTTTTAATTTATCATTCTTAGACCTCCAGTCATAAGGATCCAGGCAAGGGGTCCGAATAAGGCAGAATTGGACTATATCTGTTGACAAGAAAACAGGCGTAATTTACAAAGGCGAAGAGTTAAAAAAGGTTTCTTTTATAATCAGGAAGTCAGTGTATAATGACTGAAGTACTAGAGTCGCAAAGAGGTCTTGTCTGGACCTCGCGTCAATCAACGAGCTATGTATTGATCACTGGACTATATTTAAAGAAACGGTTGTTTAGTTGCTACTATCCCTAGAGTACGAATGGTTTAAACTGAGGTACATTGGATTACTTTGTGGGGGAAGCTAGAGAGGGGGGAGGGGGGGGGGTGAAATTATCACTTGTGTAATAATCGTGCCAAACGATATTGATTTCTCCATGTTCGTGAAACGTCGAGAAACTCCAAATTTAAAATAATTAAGCGGCACACGTTCGATGATCTGAAGTGGTCCTACCTCACTTTATAACATCACTGATCAGATAGAATGCCCCTCACGTAGATAAAGTATATCATATACTAGCTACTTGAACCGCTTTCTTTCCGCTTTTCAATCACACTCGCTCATACACTCGCTTTATTAACTGCAGACATTGTCACAATCTTCGGAAATGTTTTCTCTTATTTTATGAATGTATTTCTAAAGTATAGAGGATTTTGAAGCGTAATGGAGAGGCCCTTTTAAGATACCTAGAACAAGTTACTTCCAGGATATCTATTAAATCTATACTCTTTCTAAGAATATAATATATATTTAGACACTTTACTATACTCGGATCCATTCAGTGTGGACGACGCTAAGGCCTTTGAACTTTTTATCTCGATTATTTGAAGCTGGTGATTGCATATCTAGGAAGTCTTACCTTACATGTGTTAATAGTGCATGTAAGAGATGAATGGACGAACGGACGAACGGACGAACGGACGAACGGACGAACGGACGAACGGACGAACGGACGAACGGACGAACGGACGAACGGACGAACGGACGAACGGACGAACGGACGCACGGACGAACGGACGAACGGACGAACGGACGAACGGACGAACGGACGAACGGACGAACGGACGAACGGACGAACGGACGAACGGACGAACGGACGAACGGATCAAGAATGAATGAGGAAAGGATTTGAGAATCGATGTTTGACATGGTGACGGTAATTGTAGATCCAGGCATACAAGCGAACTAGTGAACTGTAGTAAACCGTTAATCGCACAAATCCTGAATTCTAATTGGCTGCCTTAGGGATGGACCATTAGATAATTGAGGGGGGAGGGGGTGAATACAGGAATGTGTTGTACGTTTTTATTATAACAACTTCTGCACGCAATTCGTTTTTCTTTGTGTGTGTGCTTGCATGCTCGATATTAGTTCCCGTTTCCGAAAGGAAAGGTTGCGCGAAACTTTTTCGTAGGTAAAGTGCTTGCTCGCCATTTGATAAGGATTACGCAATCACCCACCCAACCTCCCCCCCGCCCCCCTCCGCCCCCCTCCTCAATCATCTAATTATCAGCTGTCCTTCCTTCATTATTTCAACAAATTTCTTGAGTAATGTTCGGCAACTGGTTTGTAGAGAAGTGGACGTATCACTGTGAAATGAAGGTTTATTATATTCTTGGAACAAAATATGTTTAAACGTGGTGTACGTGAGCCAGTGTTTAGTCGGAAGCACTTAAGGATGATAACACTTCATTGATCTTTATTAATCGCCAACTATTTGTCCTTTTTAATCAAAGAATTAACGTGTCTTTCCCCTTCACAAAGAATACAATCGTTAATTGAATCTTGTGAAGTGAAAAACAATTTCCTCTTTCAGTTAGAAGAAGCTTCTAGTGAAGTTTCAAGTACATTAATTAATGCAAGAAAAACATCGATCTCTCGATTAATTACGCTGCCTCCTCACCACTACATACTGTGCATGAAATGGCGTTTTCGAAATTTGAAATTAGGAATTTATTTTGTTGTTAGTATGATAATATATGGGACAATTCACAATAGAGTGAGGAGTTTTGGTGATAAACATATCACCATTCTTTCTCTGTGTGTTGTTTTTTTTTCCTCTCTCTCTCTTCTTTTTCTGTGGCTTAAAGGTTTCCCCATCGCTCTAGTTTTCTTTTGGCTCCTACTTCCAGCAGCGTTACGAAATTTAAATTTAAATTCGATCTCAGACTGTACCTGGCTATCGGGTTATGAAAACCAAGATATCTTTTTCGAACATCCTCAAGATGATAAATTACTATTGGAATATATCAACATAAAATGAAATTATAAAAATATAGTCAAAAAATATAAAGACATTAAAAAATAGAATGGAATGGAATGGAATAGAATGGAATGGAACGGAATGGAATGGAATGGAACGGAATGGAATGGAATGGAATGGGATGGGATGGAATGGGATGGAATGGGATGGAATGGGATGGAATGGGATGGAATGGGATGGAATGGGATGGAATGGAATGGGATGGGATGGGATGGAATGGAATGGAATGGAATGGGATGGAATGGAAAAATCACATGTTTGCCGCCATTTTAAATAAATTTAAAATTATGAACGATATTGTTTGTTTTTAAGACATCTGATTGACCAACTCGATAAATTTGGTAAATGTAAGAAAGGTTCTTATTGTTAATTAATGTAAACTTGCTCCACTACGGATAGGTATGAAGTTTAATAAGTTGTAGAATCATAATGTCATGTAAAATAAAAGTCTTAAGGACGTTTACTTTCAACAGCACGAGATTCAAGTAGATGCCCTGGGCGCTCGTTACTCGATATGAGCTGGGTAGTTAGAATTTTCCAATCGATAGATTGTCGGCGCTAATCTATACATTGTCGTCGGTATAAATAAATGTACTTGAATTGAACCTACAACGGTCGACTTCGGCGGGGGAGACGGGGGGGTGGGGGGTACTCCTATATATGGACTATATGGGGATGATCCGCTGAACAGGGTATGAAAAGATATAACTAGCTAAAAACTAGTGTGAGCTGCGTCGGTGTTTCTAATGAAACAGTAATGATGAAAAGGTAAATTATACACCGTGAAAAGACGAAAAAACTTATTGACGTTTCGGACGCTAGTCCTTCGTCGGAGTAAAAGAGGAACAGGGTATGGTTTTTCGAGCTTCTTGTCATAAACAGGGTATGCAATTTCACTTAAGTTCTAAGTTCTTCCTGAGTTTCCTGTCATATTTTGGGTTTCTACTTTCGTAGTGACCGAAACTGGTTATTATGGTTGTAAAAAAAAAAATATATATATATATATATATATATATATATATATATATATATATATATATATGTATGTACATATATATACATATACGCGAGCTGACATGAAAATTGAAACAGGAACTCAGTGCAATTAATTGTATCTTTTGTCATAAACAGGGTCTACAAATTTGAGATTTTTTGTCTTAAACAGGGTACCCCTTTCAGAATCCCAGCAGAACATCCCTGGCCGAATCTTGGCAGAGTACCCATCCCCCCCCCCCCCCCCCCGGAACTTATTATATGTTGCTAATGCGTTGAGGTTTGTCAATCGTTTTCAATTATTGTTGATTGATATACAAAAAAAATTGTCGTCCACAAATTAAAAAGTAGTCCACTACTCGTTTGATAAGAGAGTTTTCTATGACTTGTCACGTTTCTGAGAAATATCACTCAGCCAAAGTAAACATGCATGTCCTTGAACGTCATTTAAGATTTTTTGAAATACTTTGAAAAACCATGGTAAAGTCACGCGCGATGCAGCTTTTATGAAAGTAAATGTACTAGCCAATCATATTGCTGAATATAATTTTGTCATTAACCAATCAAAAACAAGCTGCGCATTCGCGACAGCCGGGTCCGCATATGAACCACGTGTCCTCTTCGCAGAACATCTTTTTCAAATATAATACCAAAACACCTTTCATAAGCATTTTTATATGAAATATAACTCCAATAATAATAATTATAATTTATTAACTTACTATAGCACCTTTTAACATTAAAATGATCAAAAGCGCTTTACATGAATGAATTGATAAAATATGAATATACATATGTATACAATACTTATGATAGATATAAGATATAACTATAAAAAACTGACGAGGAAAAGATATATATGTATATATAAATATAATATGTATAAGGAAAACAAACTATAATAGAAAACTATGTTAGAATTGATAAAAACTACCTATTGTAAGCTACATTAAAAAGATATGTTTTAAGCTGTTTTTTTTTTAAACTCCACTTTTCCGCATATTTTTTGCTTTTTTAACCTACTATTTGCAGAAATTAATAGTAGTTTAACCATATTTTGACGTCTCATTACAGCAAGTGTCAAATACCTCTTATATTCTGTTATCTTTTCTGGCGTATCTTATCTTGAATCAACTTTCTATTTGACCAGCTTTTTGCTGGTATGTCAGCGGCACCCTTTTGTTCTTTTGCTATTGAATTAGTTTTCCTTCACGCCTAAGTTAAACAATGTAACATCACATCGATATCAAAGAGTAAGCTAACTGATAATAATAATAATAATAATAATAATAATAGTAATGATGTTGATGATGATGATGAGTCTCTATACGTTTACAGAATAAGATATGAAATGATTGTAAGCTTCACGGTTTTTGCAATTCCAATTTTTAATTCCTAATAACCCCCCTCCCTCCCTCCCTCCCTCCCTCCCTCCCTCCCTCCATCCCTCTCTATCTATTTCTTATTTACTTAGTTGTTTTCACTCAAAATTGCATTCTTTTTTTGTCTCTCTTTAAATTTCTTGACAAGCATGGCTTAGACGACTTCTAGTTCCCCTGTCCCTTTTGATGGCCCAATGTAAAATTAGCTTTAGGTTAAATTCGTTTCTTTTCCATCAATATATAAAGTTTATTTTCAGTTAAGTTTTGCCAGATTTCCTAGTGAGTTTTCTCCCACCTTATCCTATTCCACCTCTAGTTTTGTATCCTCCAGTAATCCAACCAGTTTTCAAGATACTTTTGCCAGAATTATTGGATTAAAATTCAGATTTACATTTAGATTTTGGAGTAAGCGTTATGACAGATTTATCCAGAAAAGATTAGCGCTTTTGAAAACACTCTATCCTATTTAAGTATATTCTTTTTTCATCGTTTCGCCTCCAAATCTACTCCAAATAATATAGTTTTCCAAGCCTTTATTGTTATTTTAAGCTTTAAGAGAGCCACTACTGCTGTTTAGCCTAAAGGAAAGAATGAGACAGAGTTTGTTTTAATCTGGAAGTTTAGATTATCATGATTGAATTGGCATAATTTCAAGCAATAAATGGCGCCAATGAAGACATCAGATTATTCCACAAAATCAACATTTTTAGAGAATCTTATATTTTCTGGCGACAGAAAAACACAGAAATTCTCGTCTTTCCTTAATTGAAGAAATTGGATATATCTTGATTATCTTGAGTGCAGTAGTTTGTTTACTTGGTTTGGCTCGAACTAACATGTAAAAAACACGATCGACAGCATGTGCTTCTTCATGCATTATGAAGCGTGGTGTTTTTATCTTGAAATATAGATAAGAAACCCAAAGCATATTATTTTAGGATACAAAGCCTTTTACTAGTGTTTCACAGTTTTTGAACTCTGCTAATAATTTGAAGATGAAATGTGGTCAGGCGGGATACCATATTAAAGTATTAATCTTGTCTCCCGTTTTCTTTCCACTCTCTCTCTCTCTCTCTCTCGATTTGAAATGAAACTAACGAAAATCATGCATATTAATATATTCTTTTTCCAATTTTAAGAAGGGTCTCTGAATATTTTAAATTCAGGAATCAGTTAAATTGAGATATTAAAAAGGTTATTTCGATTGAAAAAATTCTTAGACTTAAAAAAAAAAGTAAATGAAAAAAGGAGAGAGAGAAAAAAAGAATATGTTTACAGTACTTACCAGACTGCTGCTAGTATCTTGGTCCATGCAGCGTAATTTATGAACGTAGATGTGCCGTGCGAGCTGTAATAAAGGACGTAATAAAGTGATTTTGGTTGGCATTCGATCAACCAATCATGTGTGAGCTTCTAAAAATATCTTATCTTTGAAATGGTAGTAAATACAGACAATAATTTGATTCATGAGTATGAGAAGTTTGGGACAAGTCTTTTCTCTGTTCATTACTCTCAGATACCTCGATCAATATTTTCATAAAATCAGCCAAATAGTATTGAAAATGTAAATAATAAAGAATTTCAAAAATAAATTAAATTCAAGACAAGACGTCTGTTTTTTAACTAAATGATCGATAACCCCGGTCGGTGTTGTGTAGTACAGTAAGTTCCCTTCAAGCTAACGCGAGAATATCGCACTTGGCGTTGGCGGGAAGTCTAGCGGTAATAGTGATAGACAACTCAAACTACGTATTTAGAAGGAAAGTTCTTTCGATATGGTCAACTAAGACAGATTTGTACAAAATTCCCTTTTGATCATTAAAATGATTAGAAAACATTTGAATTTTTTTCCAGATATTTAATGGAAAACAAGTCACTTTAGTCGAGGCGCGCTTTCGGTAAAGATTGAGAGTGACGAAAAAATAAACTTATGGACTTGGACTATTTTTCATTTGTTTATCTATTCCTATTTCTCTAAAATAACAGGAAGTATATGGTTGTAGAAGATACTGGCGAATATTTCTTACCTATTTTTCCACGTACACAAAAATTCCAATAATGATAAATTGTATCCTATCGATCATTGACGATAAACCTCATTAGTGTAGTGAATGCAATCTCATGGATATAAAAAGTTTTGTCTACAAGCTTCACCTCTGTATTTAGAGATATGCGACCTTAATTTTAACTCACAATCTCTGCCGGGACAAAAACTAAAAGCCTTATTTGTTGGTCATGGAGCTGATTTTTCGGGGCTTCAATGCTAAAAAGTAAAATAACACTCAATAGAATTATATAAATTGTAATGGATAAAGGTTAAGTCAAAACTGAACAGACCGGAAAACTGCGCTCGGTCCAGTTTATATTTCTGGCGACACTGATATTTAATCCAATTACAACTGGGTTTAAGGAACACAGTTCGAAGTAGAGGTAAGAACTAATTCCATGCTCTCAAACCTTCAAAAACAAAACTCTCTAAAAGGCTCTCATAAAGTAGAGGCGATTTTGGGTAAGGATTTCCGAGATCTACTGGAGCATGCGCAGTAGGTGGTAAATTCTACATGCTATATTTAGATAATGGTTATATTAGGAGTTAATTGGAAGGATGTTGTAATAGAATGAGAGGGTATTGAGTGGAATGATTGCTGATCAATCTCAGTTACAGGTCAGACAACTTCAATTAAACAATTCACACAATTCTTAATGGCCGTCTTTCGGAGCTGTGTATTGACTTATACGGCTATCTTCAAAACACGGTTCAAATCTAATGAACTGTATTCATTTTAATGCACTATGACGTCTTGACCCTCACGCAAACAGTCCCTACGGCGCAACAGTCTTTTTTACGAGTATCAATAATTCGATAGAAAAGACATTACCATATTGACGGGCTTGAATCGCCCTCACATTGATTAAAGTGCACAACGCTTGGATATTTAGGTCGCTACGTCACTGATGACGTCAATTGTGCTTTTAGACTTCAACAATTAGATAATAAGTTTTGGGCGCATTTTCGCCCACGGAAGTTAACTTTGGCCGTGGAAGACGCCTGAATTCTACTTACGTATAATTGACTCAAGGAATTAAGGAAGGATAAGTAAGACTACGATTTCTCTTTCTATTTTATCCATAAAGGATTTGTTTGCTTCCTTAAAATTGAATTTAATCTAAAGTTACACCTCTTCAAGATCAAGGTATACGTACTCACATCACAATCGATTCCAGGCAACAATTTAAATGGGATGGAAAAGGTTTAATATGATTATTCAAATGACATTCTTTTTTGGCTATTATATATATAGTTTATTTGTCAGTTTCCACCTCATTGTGCTTGTCACTGTACGTTTAATTTTCAAATCTCTACTCAGAGAGATTTTAAGAATGCTACGAATGGTAAAGAGAGTCAGGTCATTTAGTCATTTAAAGCAATGCAATTACAAGAATATTCTATAATGTAATCTTATTTGTGAAATTTGCCACAGATAGAAACCACCTCTTATCATATAGCTAAGAAATGTCGCCAAGTATAAATGAACACGACATCCAGTAAATAAATGATCATTTGATATACCTTGAAAGCACTTTACAATTGAAATAAATATAGAACACAAAAAGTGTAGTCAATAAGTCCAACGTTAACTTAAGATATTAAAAATGAGTGTATTGGATCACAGGCGATGGTTCTAGGATTATGAATTCAAATTAGAAACACATCATTATTTTTTTATATTTCGATTTGTTTTTTAGAATTTATAATCCGATTCCGATCCATCCATCCATCCATCCATCCATCCATCCATCCATCCATCCATCCATCCATCCATCCATCCATCCATCCATCCATCCATCCATCCATCCATCCATCCATCCATCCAATTAACTCCATAAGTAACATTAATCATACCCGAAAATTGATAGCATCCTAAAACCATAGCAAATAAATACGAATTAAGGTTAGTAGGTACGTAAGCTTAAGTGACCTAAAATTATCACGTTCTTGAAAAATAAGTGGTGTATTTAATGGCTCTAGATCTAAGCAATAATTTTCTATATCTAGAATGAACGATAAAAATAAACAAGTTAAAAATAAAATAAAGAAGAAGAAGGTATTGTCTTGTTTACGTAACTTCAACTTTAAAGGTATTGATGATACGTTTTTTGTTGTTACGGCTCCGAGTAATGCAAATTGTCAATAGATGAGGGGGTGCCCCAATGATTATTATCAGGTCCTTAATAAAAGCCTTGCAAACCGCGGGGTTAAACAAAAGAAAAATTAAGTACTTCAGATTCACTTTGGTTAGGTAACATTAAAAAAAAGGAAAGAAAAAGACCAGTGAAAACAAAGCACTTATAAAGTCGCCGAATGTACTTCCTTCTATGAAACACTAAAACAGAATTTCAGGAGCCTTTAAGAGCCACGTAGGCCAAAGAAACAAGACGTGACGTCTTCAATTGCTATCTGGAATGCAATCATATTTATATGTTCTCATGAATTCCACTCGGCTCCATCACTAGTTGGAGACAAGGGGGGGTGGGGGGGGGGGAGGGAGGGAGGGGGAGTAGCAGCAGCTGCAAAAAAAACATTCTTTCTTTGCTTGCGGAAGCTTCAAATGAACGTAATTTGGATGGATGGATGGACGGACGGACGGACGGATCGATGGATCGATGGATCGATGGATCGATGGATCGATGGACGGACGGACGGACGGATCGATGGATCGATGGATCGATGGATCGATGGATCGATGGACGGACGGACGGATGGATGGATGGATCGATGAATGGATGGATGGATGGATCGATGGATTTTCAAAAGCATACATGTAGTACTTAAGTGTTCTTATATAAAGGAACTTGAAAATGTCGTGTTATTTAGAGAACAGTGTCGATCGATGCGTAGGATCCCTTAGGGAATATACGTACCATCAGAATGAGATATTTCCTATAATAAATCATTTATCTGTTGCTATCTTAAGAGTGACTACCAGAACTTTCCGGGTAAAATAATCATTTCCTCAAGATGAGACGCTCCATATGAAGTGACTAGTTGTTTTATTGCCATGGAAGGAAAGTCTCTACTTCAAAGTATCGATTACTGATCGAGTGAACTATGGTTTGTCATTCCTTATAGCCTCAGGTGGACGGTGTAGCGTCTGAGAACCGGGACGCAAAAGATTTCAGACGACGGGTTTTTTGAATTTGTTTTATCAAAAACATATACAACATGGGGTTTTTTAAATCGTTTTTGATCTATACTTTTGGAATTATTGAAAACGAAAATGAATGAAACTGGATGAATATGCATCACTCACTCTAAATCTCTCTTTTCTTTCTTTCTTTCTTTTCACGCTTTCCCCCGAGCAGCTTTTTTTTTGTTGTTGTTGTTGTCGTTTTTTGTTTTTTCCAAAAAAATCTTTTATATATCCTTTTTTTTTTTTGAATGCAATATTGTTACTGAACATCAGGAGTTCATGAAAATATAAAGAACAATTGGGTTGCCTGTGGATAATGGTGTGGGTTCCCTGTGTCATAGGTAGGGAGTGGGGTGTTTTGTTTTATTATTCGAGGTGAGTAACAAAAACACCCTCAACTTTCTTGTTAACTTATTTAAGCTGCTTTAGACCTTGTAGTTCAACCTGTATACCTCAACTTTTATATCCTAAGGAAATATATTCGGTAGTTTTTAGCCAATTTTCTGGTAATATTAGTTTACTGCCCGTCAAATGTCAAAGTATTTCACTATATTCAAGATGAACAAGATTGATCAATTTAATGTATAAATTACTACAAGGTGTCCTTAAAAATGCTTAGGAATTCTGCAGCTATTAATATAATATCTTATTTCAAGGGTTATGAACGTTATTTCGTATTAAATTTGCTTCAATTTGTAGATATTGTATTTTCGGTTTGCTACTGTTACTCAAATCTGCAGCTCAAACGATGCTCTTGACTTCAGTTGAAAAGACAATTTTTCGATTTATGACCATAATCTAATTACCCTTGAATTTAGAATATATATTGCTAGGTATCTATTTGAAATTCTGCCTTTGGTTTACTGTAAATCAATTCTCTGTTATTTCAATATTTTTAATTTTGCATAAGTGAAAGTCATTGACCTACTAAACTTTATGAATAAATTAAGCTTTATATAGCTATCTATTCTTGCTGGCTCGATAGCTATCTTTTTAAATGCTTCGTAAAGTAAGGTTTGAAATATTGCAGAATTATTACATACATTCCTGTATTTTTTTTCTTTTTCTTTTTTTTTTTTTTTTTTTTGTAGATACATGAAGTTTTTGTAATTATCATAATTATATTTAAGACCTTAGGAATTTCACTTCTAATCATTATGGGGAAGAAAGGAAAAAAGAAGAATGCAAGTGCAGGATCAGAAAATAAAACTTCAAAACACAACAAGGAAGTTTTGGAGTTGTGTAGAGAAATACTTGACGGTAAACATTCAATTTTAGTTATTTTTATTTATAATTACATCCTCACAGTATATGAAGATAACGATGATATCATGTCAGGTGTATTCCTGCTTACTTTAATATGCATTGCAACGAGTTTTTGTTTGTGGATGTGACTATTAAAAAGAAAATTACACATTGGCTTGTAGATATTTTATTTTCTCATGTTGAAGAATATTTCACTTGTGAAATATTTTCACCACTTGAAGATAACTCCATATCTTTGCATCACCAAGTAATATCCTCTAGATATTTTACTTTCCATTCTTAATCCAGCTTTTTTATAATGCATACTTGTTTTCTTGTATTTCAGTTGTTGTCAAAGACTTCCCTTTACTTCCATCAGCACAATGGGGTGAATATCTTAAAATATATGATCTCATAGAGAGAATAATGCAGAAACAATCTAGTAAGTTATTATTCTGTAGATTGATAGGGTAGGAATGGAGACCTCAGAGGTGCTACTGTTACAATATAGTGTACTCAACTCTTTGGTCTCATTTCTCAGGACTCTGCATCACATGTTAGTAGTAAGAGTTGTTTAGGTCTCTCCCTTGATTGTAGTTTTTTCCCCAGGTTCTCAGGTTTTATTTCCTCCGTCAAAATTAAAACTGCAGGGCCGTAACTAGGGGGGGGGGGGGGGGAGCACAGGGTGCTCATCCATCTCCTTTTTTTTTTTGGTTCTGCTTTCTTTCGGTTACCTTTTTTTTTTGGTTCTGCTTTCTTAAAAGAAACGATCAATGGTCCGATTTTATTCAATGTGCACCCTCCCTGTAAAAGTTCTGGTTACGGCCCTGAACTGAAATTCAATTTCAAGCTGTAAATTAATCATGTCCTAACTTTGAATCTGCAGTTGTGAACAATGTTATTCACAGGAAAACACCCACTGTGTGATTAGAGTAAAGTCAATTGTATTGTATTGTATTGTAGATGAATGTATATGCTGGGATGGATTCTCCAGGGACGATCACATAGACGATTTTATGGCATGGTTTAAGAGTAATGGTGGTGTTGCTGATAAAGTACAAATACATGATTCTAATAAGGAAGGATATGGTTTGATAGCTGTTGATGATATTGAGGTAAGAACTGTATGAGAAATATATGATATATATACTATGAAAAATGGTTGTCTTTGTCAGTAATCTTGTAATGGACAGGTGGGAAAATGGATGGAATAGTGGGTAAGTGGATAGATGGGTGGATAGATTAATAGATGGATTGATGGATGGGTGGGTGGGTGGGTAGGTGGGTGGGTGGATGGGTGGGTGGGTGGGTGGGTAGATGGATGGTTGGGTGGGTGGGTAAATGGATGGGTGGGTGGGTAGATGGATGGGTGGGTGGGTAGATGGATGGGTGGGTGGGTAGATGGATGGGTGGGTGGGTGGTTAGATGGATGGATGGGTGGGTGAATGGGTGGGTGGGTGAATGGATGAATGAGTGGGTGGATGGATGGATAGATTGATGGATGGGTGGGTGGGTGGGTGGGTAGATTGATGAATGATTGGGTGGGTGGATGGATGGATGATTGGGTGGGTGGATGGATGGATGGATTGATGGATGGACGAACAACAGATGGAGGGACAGATGGATCTCATATTTGGTATCTTCATTGTTCTATAATCATATTTAGTCTGAGGAGGTGTTTGTCACTGTACCAAAGAAGATTATGATGACACTGGAATCAGCCAAAAAATCTTCTCTTGGTAATTATCAATTAGACTCACGGAATTAACCAATTATTTAATCAATATTTTCATTCAATTATTTCTTTGTTTAAGTTGCATCCATATTCATGTGTTTTCTCATGTGCTTGCAATTGCTAAACGAAGGAATGATACTCTTGGGAATGACCTTTGGTTTGAAAGGGAAAAACATTATGCCCAAGTAAAGGAGTCTATTGAGTATGGAGTTTCTTATCAACAGTTTTATTTTTCTCTCTAATCATTTGTTTTAATTGCCAGGAGGTCTAATAAGCAAGGACCCTATTCTTAAATCAATGCCACATGCAACAATTGCTCTTCATGTCTTGTGTGAAAAGTTAACCAATGAGTCAGAATGGAAGCCATACCTTGGTATCCTTTAATAAGCTTTGTTGATCATTATCATGATTCAACATCATCATCATCATCATCATCATTATCATCATCATGTATCATCATCATCATAATCATCACCTGCACCATCATTACCACCATGATCATGTATCATCATCATCATCATCATCTGCACCTTTGTTCTCATCATCATGTTTTTTCAATGCCAACATCGTCATCACCATACTAATCCTTATCATTATGTATCCATTACCTCCACTATCATCAACATCATCATCATCATGTATCTTTACCACCACCACTCTCATTATCATGATCATGATCATCATCACCAATATGTATCTTTACCACCACCACCATCATCATCATCATCACCATCATCACCACCATCATCATCATCATCACCATCATCATCACCATCATCATCATCATCACTATCATCCTCATCATGTATCATCACCACCATCATAACCATTATCTTCATCGACATCATTTACCTTCACCCAGCTTGGGTGAGTCAGAGTGGGTGAATGTAATAAGCAGTCGCTCAGTCAGCTGCGTCATATGATTTGGTGCTTTGATTGGTTAGTTAGTTTGCTAGGTTAGACTTTGAGTTAGGGAATCAGGGTAGATTATTAAATAAATACTTTCCTTGACACAAGTCTCATACAGATATTCTTCCAAGTGTTTATTCAACATCGTTGTACTTTACACCTGATGATTTGAAATCCTTACAAGGAACTCCTACCCTTGGTAAGCAAACCTAACATCATAAATTTACTTTCTAATGTTAACATAAATTAACATTAATTAGCATAAATTAAAACGAAGTTACATTTTACATTAGAGTGCATACCATAAATCTGTGAAAAAGTTAACTAACAAAATTGTGCAAATTAGTGCAAAGTTTTGAATCACTCACTGGAATAAAGGTAAGATAAATTGTGTTAATTTTTACATTTTTTTCGCATTCCTTAACAGGTGATGCTCTTAAACCATACAGAAGCATAGCAAAACAGTATGCTTACTTTTACAAGCTTTTCCAGGTATTGTCCTTTGTCAAGTCATATTCTCTAACAACCTTTATATGTTATGATGTTCACACCAGGCCCTCTCGTTATGATGTATCATGGGATATTGTGGGGCACTTTTGATTGAAGGTTGGTAAGGATTTCCCGTGCTTTTTGGCCAAAACACCCTTTCCATCCACCCCTTTCTGATGGTTTTTTGAAGGTAGGAAAAGTTTTACGTTGCTTAAAAATACACAAATTTCAACAATAAGATGAAGTTGGCAATTTGCCTGATGTTTACTTGCATGTTAGTTAACTAGTATGTTGTGTGCGTGCGTGCGTGCGTGCCTGCCTGCCTGCCTGCATGCGTGTGCGTGCGTGTGTGTGTGTGCTAGCTTGTCTAACCTGCCTGTCAACCATTTTTTCAGAGTGAATCAAAAGCTTTTAAACATCCTTTTACTTTCGATGACTTCAGGTGAGAAAGGATCATTAAAGAACATTGATAGAAACGAGTTGCGCTCTAATGTATCTCATTAATTTCTGTCGAGGCCAATAAATTTAATTTGTGCAGTTTATGTTTTAAAAAGGGTCTCTTCATTTAAATGTTCTGGCAAACTAGTACCTACTATATATAATAATTATTATTATATTTAGACTAAATGAACCTCCAAACTATTCATCCAGGGGGATGTAAGCGATAAACGTCCCTCTGGAGACAATGGATCCCGAGGTGATCATGATATTATTATAGTTATAATAATGTTTGACTGTGATTGCTGATTATAAATGTGCTTGCCGATTTAGATGGGCTGTATCTACGGTTATGACCCGCCAGAATCAAGTACCCATCTCTGATACTGAGAACATCAAGGCGCTTATTCCCATGTGGGATATGTGTAATCACTCTAATGGAACGGTGAGAAAGCCTAAATAAAATCAAGCTACGACTTCCTTGATCATTTAGAATGCAATATGCAATCTCCACACCACCACCTTCCCTCTGCTAGATATCTAAAGCGATTGTGGTGACACTTTTTTCATTTTATAGATTGAAACAGGCTTCGACACGAAGGATGAATCGTGCAAGAGTTTTGCTATTCGACCCTTCGCAAAAGGCGATCAAATTTTCATCTTCTACGGCAAACGCAACAACGCGGACTTGTTGTTTCACAATGGCTTTGTCTACCCAGATAATGAACACGACTTCGTAAACATTCATCTGGGTGTCAGCAGAAGTGACAGGCTGTACGCCATGAAGGCACAGATCATGGCAATGGTCGGGATGGATGCGTAAGTACTGGTGCTTGCCTTCAAACCTTTATCTGAAACTCACAGATTGAACCCTGAAACAACCTCTGAGCTGATCTAAGTCAGGGCATGGCTAACTCACAGATCAAACCCTGAAACAACCTCTGAGCTGATCTAAGTCAGGGCATGGCTAACTCAAAGATTGAACCCTGAAACAACCTCTGGGCTGATCTAAGTCAGGGCATGGCTAAGTCACAGATTGAACCCTGAAACAACCTCTGGGCTGATCTAAGTCAGGGCATGGCTAACTCACGGGAAAACCGGAGAAGCCAGAGAAACCCTTCTAATCAGGGGAGATACCGAACAAACTCTATTCACATAGTAAATAACGGCAAATCCGAAAATACTAGATTTGTTTTGACTGAAAGGGTTTTTGTATTTCTTCAGGTCTGCACATCCTTACCCTGTCTTACGGGGAGATGACCCTATCAGTCCTCAACTGCGTGCATTCTTGAGAATCTTCTCCATGGATGACGGTAATCAGAACACTTAATAAATGCCTGCCTGCCTGCCTGCCTGCCTGCCTGCCTGCCTGCCTGCCTGCCTGCCTGCCTGCCTGCCTGCCTGCCTGCCTGCCTGCCTGCCTGCCTGCCTGCCTGCCTGCCTGCCTGCCTGCCTGCCTGCCTGCCTGCCTGCCTGCCTGCCTGCCTGCCTGCCTGCATAACATAAAATAAATGACTAACTAAATATGTTGTACATTATCCAGATGAACTAAAGATCAGACTGTTCAACCCAGAGAAAAAGAAGATCTTACCGCTGTCAGATCTACCTAATCCTGACGTCGTAATAAGCGAAAAAAACGAGCTCAAGTCTTGGCACTACTTATGCATGAGACTGAACTTGATATTAAGCCAATACAAGACAACGATAGAGGTAAATATTCTCCTATTTACACACACCCACACACTTGAAATCCCCTTCCCCTGACTGAGGGGGACAATAGACCTCTAATGTCTTTCCATGTTCAAACCATGTGTCCTTCTCTTGAGAATAATATTGTCTCCATATTCATGTGTCTTCTCATGCTCTACCATTAGACAAGCAAGTGATACTCTAGGGAATGACATATGGTCTGAAATGGGGAAACTTTACTCTCGAGGTAAAGAGGTCAAATCGTGGCGAGGAATAGCTGCCTTTCGTAGGTAGTCTGCGCATGCGCTTACGTCCTTAAATCTCCTCTGACACTTTTTTGGCGAAAACCGGCCCCACATTGAACAGTTTACTACTATGGATATGCGCAAATCACAATACGATAAACTTTATTTAAAGAGGGTGACGCAATGACCCAGTGAGTTGTCTAACTTAAGGCCCTCAAAATACGTACGTCATCTAGGAGACGATTGACTTAAACACTTAAATATTACATGCGCACGCATTGCACAATAAACCACAGGAAGCCCGCGAGGAAATAAGCGACTGATGTAAAAACAATAGTGACTGCATAAAATACAAATTGTTTTAGGAGGACGAAAAGGAACTCGAATCAACGGAACAAAACATAAATGCCAAGAACTGTTTGCTCCTGCGCATTACAGAGCGAAGAATCCTCGATCAGGCCTTAGAAAGCGTGAGCTCCAAGTTAGAAGAAGCTATGAAAAAACGGGAAGAAAAGGAAAGAAAAGAAGAAAATGAAACATTGCATTCGATTGAGGAGAAAGTGGAGAAGCTGACTGTAGAGTAAAAACTTGATATCTTTTTTAGAAAATTTCATGTCGGTGATGATGATGAGTGGTAGTGGTCGATTAAAGAATATGATGATGATGATAGTGATGGTGGGTGATGATGATAAAGATGATGGTAGTGCTGGTGGTGATGTGGTGATGATGGTGATACATGATGATAGTGAAGGTACATCATGATGATGATCATACATGATGATGATGATAGTGGTGGTGGGTGATGATGATAAAGATGATGGTAGTACTGGTGGTGATGTGGTGATGATGATGATACATGATGATGATGATACGTGATGATACATGATGATACATGGTGATGATGATAATACATGATGATGCATGATGATGATAAAGATGACTATTCGCAAAAGCCACCGTTCGTACTCCATAAAGCATTCATTTTTATACTAATACGGTTCATCACGTACAGAAATATTTGAAATCATGATTGAGAATCACTGGATTTTAAATTGTAGTTCAGAAATATCAAAATACTAGATATAGACTATAATTTACTATTTAATCCCTAATATAAACGTAATATAACTTAATGTCTTGATGGGTTCCCTGTGGACAGCATTCACAGTACACCAGCAATGAATGGTGGTCTTAATGGTTTGGAATCAGAAGTAAGAAAAATTAACTAATATTAATTATAGCAATCCTTTACCTTAAAAATAAGGTCCAATTAAAAAAAAGTGAAAAAGGAACAATATAAAAAGAAATGCTTTAAAATATTTAAATAAATAATTAGGTGGCTACAAAGCCGTTCTAAAGAGGACTCAAGGCGCGGGTGAAACCAGCTGAGTTGACAGCGTTTCCCGAAAGGAATTGTGGGTCAACTATTTTAGGTTAGCATTTTGCTATCATGGACTGAGTACAGGTAGATTTCTCTTAATTTTGTCGATTGAAATGGAATTCCGCCATGAGAATACTCCTAGTGTTTACGATAAATTTAAAACAATTCTTAGCTGGAAATGATTTTGTAATTGACGGCGTGCTTGAAAATGATTTTGTAATTGACTGCACATAAAGACAAGCACTCCTATGCACAACGATGCATAACTAGGTGTGGTTACTCTTGAACACACGATCACGGAGTTACGAAGCCGTTCTAAAAAACTGAGGCAACCTTTGCAGATTAAAGATTAAGATTTGAATTTGCGCAGTTGTAAAGACAAACACTCATATGTACGACGATGCATAACTAAGAATGAAAAATATGACACTGATTTTCAGTAACAGATATTGTCTTGCAATTATCTTGCAATACGGATTTCTTGACAAGAAAACCAGTTCAATATTTGTTAAGTATACGCCTATTTCAAAAAACGTTGTCGGCCGCCTGAGATCTACTCAAATAGACGCTCTGAAACTAAACTGCTTTTATGTTTGCTAGCTAGAATACGAAAAATCATATTCCTAACTCAAGGTTATGCTTCTTCAAATATATCAATCTAAACAAGTAACTACGTTATAAGGCTGTAAATAAATTACATTTTGCAGCGTGTTACTTGGTCTGATTTCAGATCTGCGACCGACAGATTTTCAGGTGTAACCAAGATTTATTTCAAATGACCCTTAATCGTAAGACAAAATTGATAAGTTTCATTTATTTCAATTTGCACTTAAAACTTTTCTTTTACTGTTATTATAATTGTTATTATTTGTGTAAAAAATGCTGTTAAAAATAAGTTCTAAAATCAACTCCAATCAAGAGAACATATGATTTGTTGCTCCAATCACGAGCACAATCAGGTGGTTACAAAGCCATTCTAAAAGCAGTACGCTGGACACGGTTACAAAGCTGTTTTTTAAAAGTCCAATCACGTGATCGGTTTTCCATTATTTTTGCAGTCTTGTATACCTTCTATTGCTTACTATCAATCACGTGACTTTTTGGAGTTGACTGGGGGGCAATCAAGCGGTTGACTGAGGGACAACTAGCGGATGTCAAAATAAGTCCTCAAACTATTGTATCTGACTATTTTCACGACATGAAACCAGAAAACAAGAGATCAAAACAACCTCCAGGATTCTGCAAACCATCAAAAAAGAGCTATTACCGGAAGTGACGTCTATTGATAGCAACTTATAAAAGTGTCAAGCAAATCAATGCGCAGGACGTTCAAAAAACATCCGAGAGGGATTGGGGTGGTGTTAGTGTCCAACTCGTAAACCAGTAGAGTAAGTTTACTTTTATTTTGTTAACTTAAGATGCAAAGAATAAAATGAAGTTGTAAGTATAAATATCATAATTAGATTAACTCCATCTGCTTGTGGTTGACTCAAAGGCGTGATCAATGAACAGGTAAATACCTGGTCCAGTATTGTTCATAGTGTCACCATTCAGCCTGTAATGTTTAATTTCCAACCAAGTCGTCATTGAATTTTCACACTGCATCGCTGTATCGTCTGTGTTGCCTGCCTGTTGGGGGCACCTTGCTCCGATAAGCGCCGGCTGTACCATATGATCTAAAGTATTGGCTAACGCCTACCTTACACAATAACATGAAGGTATGTAAAGTTCTGCTCTTTCTTTTTATGTTTTTCACGTTTTATATAAGTGAGTTGAAGTTTTATTTGTCTTCGAAATAAAACGCTTCAGTTAACTTCAAATAAGTCAGTTAAAAAACTCAATAGCGAGCAGTTTACCAGAAAATTCTATTATATTATAATATCAGAAATAAAGGTTACAAATTCAGTAGTATCGTTAAGCTAGAAAACGTTTTCTGTGATGGGAAAATATGAATTTGGATTGCCCTTTTTGAAATCCAATTTCAAATTTTCTATATTTTTTGTTGACTTTTGCTGGACATATTTTATTTATGACGATGAAAGATATCTGTCAGTCCAAAATGTTTATGCTTTCGTTGTGTCTATTCTTCACTGAGATTAAAAACCCATAAGAATACTTTTGAATAAAATTTGTCATAGATCGGCTCAACCGGCTCGCGGAAAAAGACAAATGTCTGGAAGAAAAAGGAGAAGAGGCTTAAAAGTCTTCTAATTTGTAATTCATCTGAAATCATATGACCTTTTTTAAGTTACCTCTTGAGTTTAGCAGGTGAATTTGAATCGCTTTTATAATGGGTCACAAGTCGACCCCCAAATGCTTAAATTCATATGCTTTTATCTCCTAAAATGCCTTTTAGATCAAACAGCTGTTTACTTAAGGCTCTTAATCTAACTTAAAAGCTTATCAAAGCTTCTTGCGTAAAAAAAGTATCCGCATTTCTTTGGTCTTGCGACAATCATTATTGCCGTTAATCAAAGAAAGACCGAAAACAATGAAGTCAGAAAGAGAATGGTTAGCTAGATTGAAATGGCGGAAAACTGGTTTCGTGGGATCGTTATTGCGAATATCATAAAGATGATTGCAAATGCGATCACCAAGACGGCGGCCAGTCTCGCCCACATACAAAAGATTACAGAGAGTACATTTGATACAATATAGAACATTAGAAGTGGTATGAACAAAATGGTCAGTGATTTTAACAGTGGATTTAGGACCGATAACAGAAGTGTGAGAGGCTATGTGAGGACAAGTATAACAACGTTTACGAGAACAGCGTAAAGTACCAGGTTCTTTGTCAGAGGGAAGAACTCCCTTGACGTGCTAAGAAAGAACGAAAATTGCGATCACGTTTATGAGAAAAAAAGAGGGCGGTTGTTGAAAATAGCAGAAGTGGATTTAATGGAGTTATTAATAGGATGATACGTAAGAGTGAAAGGAATGCGGTCATTAGAGGGACGAGTGAGAGTGGTGGTACGATCAATGCTAGAAACTTTGCGAATGGCTTGGTCTATAACATTGGTTTCTTTTGTCTTGTTCTCAGTATATAATCACTCCTTTCTACCACCTCTTTCTCTTTTACTCCGACTAGCGTCCGAAAAGTCAGTTTTTTCATCTTTTCACGGTGTAAAATTTACTACCCTTTTCTCATTACATTTTCAATCATGTCTCGGAGATCTATTATTTGTAACTGCGCATGCTCCAAGACGAGTTGCTTGAGCATGCGCAGTAGTAAATTATGATGTTGAAGACTGACATGTTGCGGTGATGACTCGTTTCCAGACCCACGTCCATTTTGGTCTCGGACAAACAAGAAACGAAGGATTCTGGGGAATTCTAAGAACTAGGATCAGTCCCAATTAACCAATCAGAAAAGCCAATCAGATTCGCCCAGATTTCTTTATTTCTTGGTGTAGACCAAAACGAGCGCGGCCTCTGCAAACTGTAATGGCCGGTTCATAGTGACGTTAAGTTTTTATTTCACAGAGTAAATTCTTTTTGCTGGTGTGTTTAGTCACCGAATTGGTTGTGTTTGCTGTAGCAAAGAGTAAACATGGAGCGAAGCATAAGGACCATCACAAGACGAAGGGTAAACATACCATTATTATACCGAGCGGTCGCAATACCAGGGTTAATCCAGTGACCTATTACTAGACCTTTACGATGCGATCAATTAATCAACCGGCCGTAATAGTGCTAGTTGCTGTTTACAAACCGCATTACTATGTTACTTTGCCAACCATTATCACAATTGATCTTAACAAGTTGCATTGTTTCATCAGCGAATCGATTTTTTGTTGCATAAAAGTGACAATAGATTTCGTCACAGCAACTAGCGTGACAGCGAGGGGGTGTTTACCAGGACTCCTACCCTTACAATCCGACCGATAGACCAATTGGTAGTTATACTAGCTATTGAAGGGGGGGGGGGGATTTTGTAGAAAGGTGAAGCATTTTAATTTTTCGTTTTAAAAAACCTTTTGCCTTTAACGTTTTCAGAACATCATCATTCTAGTAAATCAAGCAAGAGACAGTTCATACCTGTGGCTCCATCGATGCTAGATAACCTACCGGGCAACTGTAAGTACAAACTATAACAAGATACTTGTAATCTATGTTCTGGGATCATGAGCCCATTGATTGATCTATTTTTGATTTTCCCTGCACGAGACAATTTCTTGCGTCATCTAAAGGGTCGATTGTCCAATGTCATCAATTTATGATTCCTAACCTCACTCATGGGCCCGTAATATTTTAATTGAAAATAATAAAAATTAGGCAACAATAAAATGATATATGATAATAAATATTATAGTTTCAGAAACAAAACATTGTTTTTAGACAAAAATGGAGACGCATACACCACTGGAGTTACTTTACCTCTTTACCTTTACACTTCAGTCTGTGATTCACTCGAAATAAATATGTCAAGTCCTATCCAACCGAGTTTGAACAACATTTTCTTTTTTACCAACACACGCATCGCTTAGAGTCATCTTGTTTGACCATCTCTATCCGAACAAGTCGAATTAGCTTCAACAGGTGTCTTGAGAGGCAACGAGAAAACTCGTATAAACTTTAAAATGAGAAGGAAAGTAACGAGCGAGTTTGATGTTGTATTTTCCAGCAAATTGTATGACATCATGTCAGAAGCTCTGTACTCCGGACTGCGACTTCGCGTGTTGCGTGCCTCATCCTCATCCAGCTCCTTTGCCTCCATCACAACCATCAAACTGCGCATCTTACTGCCCAAAGTCCTGCTATCCAAACTGTTCACCGGCATGCTGTGGACTATCCAACCAACCACCTAATCCACAATATGCCCCTGTACCACCCCCACGGGTTCTTTACTCTCGACCCAGCTCACTCCCTGTGTCACGCCGATGCTCAAGGCCAGGTTGTCCGAAATGGTGCTTTCCAACATGTTCGTATTCGTGTTGTAATCCAAGACCCCAGCCTTTATACCATGCAACGACGACACAAATTTTACCTCCTTTCAGAAGACCAGACACGAGATTTTATGCTAATCGTCCTGCACTAGCACCACTTGGACAGAAACAGTTCAATAGCTTTATGCCACGAAACTCTGCCAGGTTAATGCCTCTGCAAAATAGAGGATTCATTGGTCCATACTGTGGAAGATTTTGCTCCAAACGATGTTACCCATCGTGTTCGCCTTCGTGCTGTTCAGCGCTTTCTCCGCCTCAAGTACAGAGTTTCGCTCCAGCACCCATCTACCAACCAGCCTTTAGTATGCCATATCAAGCACCACCACAACAGTCTCTTGTACTACCTCCACCCGCATGCCCTGCTGCTTGTCCAGCCACGTGTTATCCTCAGTGCAATCCAGGCTGCTGCTTCCAACGGGTTACTCCTCCACCACCGCCTCCACCCATCCCAGCCGCTCCTACTTGCCCTGCACCATGTGTCAATTCTCAAGCCTGCTACCCAAAGTGCACACCAAACTGCTGCCTCACACAAGTACCACCACTACCAGTTGCTCAGCCACAGGTCTTCCCATACAACGGCCCTAAACCATTGAACCCTGGGGCTGTAACACCAGGTATGCCTCAGGCTTTCCATCCCATCATTGGACCCCCTGTCCCAAATTCTCCGCAGTTACAGCCTATGGTCGGACCTCCAAACTCACCAAACCCTCAGTGCCCGCCACCATGTTCTCCATCCTGCTTCCCTCAGTGTACCACAAGCTGTTGTTCTGCTTCTCCAGTTCCGTTCAAACCTCCTGAGGTAATCGTACTTATTCCTCGACCTCCACCTGTTTGTCCTGCGCCGTGCTCAAGCGCGTGTTATCCGAAATGTGAGAAAAGCTGCTGCTGTGGGGCTAATAATGTAAATGGTCTGTTGCCGTTGGAGGGTGGTTATACAGGCATGTGTGCTAGTGACTAGGTAAAAACATACACCTTTTATTGGCTGAGATCTGTGAGTTAGCTAATACAGATCAGCTTAGCGGTTGCTTTACGGTACAATCTGTGACTTAGCAGTTTCTTCACGGTAAAAAATTCATCCTGCGAAAACGAACCAATGTGAGTGACCACTTCAAGATTTATACAACACTTAAAATGAATCCCGTTGAAAAAGGTTTTCGTATGATCGGAAGGTTTTCTCCGTGATAACGTACGACAGGTATTGAGTAAGACATGGCGTAGCATCGTACTGTCTTATTCAGAAAAAAATCTGAATTACCAGATGACGTCACATTGCCGTTTAATTTTCCGACCACTCCCAAACCTGGCGTTCGAAGAGTCAGGCTCTAGAGTAAGGTTATCTTGCGGATTGGGTTCGTTATTTGTCTTTCTTTCTCCTTGGTACGTAAGATTGAATCACTATTAGTCATTCTGTGGTCAAGAAAAAAACTGGGTCGAGTTGGCACTGCAGAGCATTGTGGGAATTAAGTGGCATGTTTTCAAGATGGCGTCTATTTGTCCTCTAAAAACAGTCTCACAAACCACTGCAATGTCAACTGGACTCAGTTTGTTTCCTCAACCACAGAATGGCTACTAACTAATAGATCGTTCCCGGTTAGCAGTCATGCTCAAGAGATGGAAATAACATACCATTCACCACCTTTGCAGGTGGCAAAGTAGTTTTAAAGGTTTATCCAAATTTGAACTCTTGTGGACTCGGTTGAAGGCTTTGTGTTTGACTAATGAACTGATGTATAAAAGGTGGTGAATAGCAACCATGTTGGTTGATCTAACATTGAACTAAAGTTAACTCTTTTGATAGATTCAAACAAAATGGCGGCCGTGAAGTATACAAATAGAAAAATATTTAAAAACTGTCTAGTTAATTGATCTGTTGATCGATCAGTTCTTTACTCGGTTGTATATAGACCTCCCTTAGTTGGAATTAATTTTCCTGACTTTTTTTTTTAAAAAACCAATTATGATAAAGAAACAATTCTATAGAGTTTTATAGTGTGACGTCAATCAAATGGAAAAATGACTTCCGCGGGTTCAAAAAAAAAAGCAATTGTATAAATATTGTAGATATAGAACGAGTCAGATTATTAACGGAGTCTGTCAGGAAATAAATAGACAACAGATAGCAGTATAATTGGGTGTTGTTATGAGTGATAGTCAGGAGACTTGCGTACTATTAAAAATGTCTGGGAAAATCCCCAACCCCCATGCACTCTCCTCTCTTCTCTTCCCTCCTCACCTTTCCCTCCCATCTTTTTGATGCCCCAATAATTCTCTCAATCATTTTCTTTCTAATCCCATGTTTTCATCCAAGCGCCCTAGTTTTTTTCCAACTGTTTCATTTTTTTCTTGTCGTAAAACTGAAGCTTTTGTTGCAATACGACTAAGTACATTTTTCTTCTTCAATGGACTTGTTAAAAGACACGCGGCGTCGTGCGTATGTCGACGGTTTCACTATGACAACCTTTACGCTCGTGATTCAAAACTCAGATTTGAGGTAGGGGGAGGGGTTGGGTTAGAGAGATATTATAATAACATTTTCAAAGCCCACTTGCTTAGTTCATTATGTAGCATTTGGTTCAGCTTTAGTTTTTGCTTTCTCGATTACATACGATAAAAAACGATACAATCGCCCATTCTAAGTAGTGATTATAATAATAAAGAGATTAAACAGCTAAAATCAATTATCTCTCGTTGTAAACGATAACCAGGATGAATATTTCATAGCTTTTTTTAACTTTATGGCTCGGAAGGCATGGCAGAGAGCACGACTAGGCATTTTGTTAATGTGTTATTCATCAGCAATAAAAAGATGGGTCGGAAGCACTTAGCAGTGTTATTCTTGTTATTCACAGACAAGTTAATGATCTTTTTTCTTGCCTCGAATCGTTTTCGTTCTTTGTTTTTCATTCGTTTTAAGTCTATCATTCAACAGAGTTACAGTACTTCCATGCAGGAGCTGTCAAACACCAGGGCCAGCGGTTGACAGTAATCACTAGGCGCGGAAGGTACGTATGTCACGTGACCCCCTCTACATGCAGGTAGGGTGATTCTAGATTCCAACCAAGAAAAGAAACTTATAACATATAGAGTGAACCTCGTATAAAGCTTATCCTTAGGGTGCATTCAGATGACTCCAAATCCCTTGAGATATGAATAACAACGAAACAGCCGCCATGTTGGTTGATATAACAAGAGAAGCTAATGAGGAATGCTTTGTTATCGTCAACCAAGATGGCGGCTATGACGTAACACCCTCGAAACTGTAATACATAAGTGAATAACTACGAACACAAACAAAAGTGCAGCATGAATTAAATTACCCTACTTGTGATAAATTCAATGATTATGGATGTCGTTGTCTGCTTGGAGAATTATTCATGCCATAAATTTAATAAAGAGCTTGAGAAAACGTGCGCTATCAGAAGTAATAATGCGTCACATCTAGAGGGGATTTAATCATATGTGAAACACGTATTCACTTATGAATATATGATCCAATATTGATAGTTTTTCTAGCGACTTTATAAGGAAACAGACGTCAGCGCAGAGCTAGCGATCCCTGCTGATGTATCATGAAGAGCTCTGATACCACTGTGACACTAAAGTAGAACATAGGGCAAATTTTAGGCACTGATTTGGAATACAACTGATCAGACGATTTATACTGTGTTGCAGAAATAAGCTGAATGAAATCTGGAGTATTAATAACCCAGTGAAAAGAACCGAAGAGAGCAAGGAATAGAAGAAACTGGACGATATAACTAATCGTAAGTTGACAATAAAACACTAACCTTTACTATTAGTCATAAAAACATGTTGACGACTTTTTGCTTGGACTCAATTTGTAGAAAATACATAACGTTAAGCATCTTCTCTAAGAGAGAGGGAGAGGAGGCCAATAGAGTGTTCTAATAGTCTGCCAATTAGTATTTTTTTCAACTCTTTTTCAAATTTAGTACAATTTTATATGCTTTTTTAATTACTGTCTTTCTGTAACTGAGTTGCATCAAAAATTTCTTCACTTAAGTAGAATAATCATCACCATCACCATCATTGTCACTAACATCATCATCATCATCACCATCATCATGCATCATCATCATGTATCATCATCATCATCATGCATCATCATCATCCATTGTCATTATCATCACCACCATTATCTATCATCATCATCATCATCACCATCATCACCATCATCATGCATCATCATCATGTATCATCATCATCATCATGCATCATCATCATCCATTGTCATTATCATCACCACCATTATCTATCATCATCATCATCACCATCATCATCATCATCATGTATCATCATCATGTATCATCATCATGCATTATCATCATGTATCATCATCATCACCATCACCACCACCATCATCATCACCATCATCATCATCATCATCATCATCAAGTTCATCATCATCACCATCATCATCATCATCATCATCACCATCATCATCATCACCATCATCATCATCACCACCATCATCATCATCACCATCATCATCACCATCACCATCATCATACGTCATCATCATCATCATCACCATACGTCATCACAATCATCATCATCGTATTCATATACTTTGAATATTAAATAATATTTGCTATAATCTGCATCCTACATGGATATTCCAGTTTTCCCATTCTAAACCATTTAACGAGTGTTTAGTCTATACACAGTGTCGAGTGCTCTTTTACAATGTTTCTTGATTTCATACTCTGTTCTTCCCGCTTGAAACACTAGCCTTAAAAACGCGCAGTGCTTTATAAAGTGTCGTATTCACTCTATGTATATAGACCACGTACCTGATAATCCTCCTATGGTCTTATACCTGTCTTACCGCGTATGCGTAATCAAGTTAAATAAGGAGTGCTTATGCGATTTTCTTTTGCAATATTTAGTCTAGTTATTACTAGTTTTCAGCTGCTGTCTGGGCGGCATGTGTTGTCAGACAGTGCGGTAGCTTTTTACTCGCTTGGACAGGTGATACTCTCAGTTTCAATATTCCTTAAGGGTTAAATGGATACCTCGTACCTACGTAGGTTGTTTACATAAAAGTAGGGCTAACATTCCAATCATTGTTCATATGTTCTGGTTATGGGGAAAAACTAAGTTCTCAACTTGATCCTAAGCCGCCTCTAGATCTTATATTACAATGATGCGCGTCAAAAAATCAAAACGTTTAGTATATATGAAACCAGGAGTAGAATTAAAAAGAGTATAAAGACATTGAGAGTGTTCTAGACGTCCTAAATTGAACACGAGTGGGTTGCGACTTCCGATAACGTCAGCTTTATTAATTACAATGTATCCCATAATATGTCATTGGCAAAATAACAGTAGGATTCTGCACGAACAAACAACACGGACAAAAATGCATCCATACAATGTGTTATTTCGTTTACACAGAATTCTGCATGCACTGATGAATAAGCACTAAGAAGATATACATTATTTATTTTCAAAATATTGGGCCAAGTACTTCATAATACTTGTTGTTGCAAATGTGGACTTATATCAGTATAGAACAACGATATAAATCTTGGGATGTTTTGATCGCTTAATTCGAGGTCAGGGTGGATTTAAACACTCTGTAAACCCTCCTTACGAGAAGTTGAGTTCAATTCGAACTAAAAAAGGTCTAAAATGATACTCTAAATGAATGATACTATACTCAAGAGAATGACACATGGTCTGAAAAGCGGCAAACAATGCCCAAAGTACAAACACGCAATTCAAACAAACACACAAAAAAAGAAATGCTGAATGAAAAATAAGCAAATTTATAAGACAAACAAATAACATGTATTCATTCTAATTATGAGCGCTTTTCTGACAGCTTTTACGTCTGATTACATAGCACGATACTCATTATAACATTTAGCCATTTCCTGCTTATTTATTCAGAATTATTCTAAATCTTAACCTTGGTGTCTTCTCTTCCTTTGGCTTTAATAAAGGATGATTTTTTTGTAGTGCGTGCATACAATATATCTAATCAATATTTCGATGGCCCATAAAAAACATCGTAAGATGTTTTGTTTTGAAAGATCGATTGCTAAAAGCAATTAAACGTATTCCTAGAAAAACTCGAATTGGCTAATTTCTACAGACTGTACGACGCTAAGAAGTAAAAAAAAAAACATTTGTAGTTAAAAGTCAAAAAAAAATTGATCTCCGATTCAAAATCGGATTATTTTTTAAATAAGAAAAATAGAGTGAAAATTTTGAGAATTCTAAATTAATAATTCAAATTCGCTCCCTCTTTCCCTCTCTAGCCCTTTCTCCTTTATTTTTTGTTTTGTTTTGTATATATAATCTTATTTGATGCTTTTATGAAAATCAAAATCTCCAATCTAATTGGTCAATACTGTACTACAGGAAGTGAGTGCCCCGTGGAGGGGCTGGCCAGTTTTATCCTCGCCTATCATATCAAAGTCCATCTGGTCGAATACTATCGCGCCTCTTTTTCTTATTGGCAACAAAAGCCTACATCATCTTCGTTTGCAGGATTTAGTCTTACAAGGTTTGGGTCGCTACGAAAGGTATACTTACTGATATCACCCAACGACTCGCGACCCAGGCAACCACAAACCCCTGGATTAAATCCTAGAAGAAATATTGGAAATTTCCACTGGATCTTACCAAGATACGAATCAGAAAGGTTAGAAAATGGTTTTAGAAAATTACTGAAAATTTGTTTTTTTTGAGCTCAGCCGCAAATGGATCGATTTTGATTGAAAAATAGCCACATTATTTTCACCCACTACACCGAACATAATATTGAACATTTAGCATTGAAGCTCTTTATTTTTATTGAAGGTTTACTATAATCTATTTTAAGATTTTAAGTTTATTTTAGTTCAGTATTAAGGCTTGAACATCGATCATTTTTCGTACTATATTTGAGCCAAATGTTCAAAAGTGCAGAATTTTACGGAGTAAAATTTGAAAACATGTAAAAAATGAAAAAATAAAAAGATCAACAAACAGTAGAAGAGAAAGACAGCAAACTAAGCTATTGTACTCTAGTGCGATGTGAAACTAAACTAAACCTCTGAAATAATGACAAAATATTTGAGATTTTAAATTCTTTTTTCATATGGAATGAACCAACGACTTTATACATCTTTACAGATATCAATTATTAATATTTACACATCCTATTTTATGTTATTTTTCTTTAATCTAAATACGAAAAAACTAGGAATACTATAAGAAACAACGTTCAAGGCACGAAAATTTATTTGAGATTTTACCCAATTTTGCCCAATTTTTCCCCCTCAATTTAATGAGAAAATGATAATCTTCTTTTCTGCTTTTGATGCTAATTTAAAAGTTTGAGTGATCTACTTCAATGAAGGCCGATTGTGCTATTAGATTTTATTGCCAATTGTCTGGCACTGTACTAACAGCACGAAACACTATCAAAACTGTCCATCTGGCTTGGGATCAAAATAAGAAGCTTTCTTAATTTCCAGGAAACTTGAACTCTCCAGGTACCTGAAAATCTGAATAAAGGATGATGGTGTTGCGAAAGTGCACTTATCTCTCACCTCTGGCGTCTTGGGTTTCATTCCTTAGACTTGGCATCACATGTGAGTAGAGTTTTTACTGGATCTCTGCCTTGATGGTAAGTCGTGCCCTGACTTAGATCAGACCAGAGGTTGTTTCAGGGTTCGATCTGTGAGTTAGCCGTGCCCTGACTTTGATCAGACCAGAGGTTGTTTCAGGGTTCTATTTGTGAGTTACCCATGCCCTGACTTAGATCAGACCAGAGGTCGTTTCAGGGTTCAATCTTTGAGTTAGCCGTGCCCTGACTTTGATCAGACCAAAGGTTGTTTCAGGGTTCAATTTGTGAGTTAGCCGTGCCCTGACTTTGATCAGACCAAAGGTTGTTTCAGGTTTCAATCTGTGAGTTAGCCATGCCCTGACTTAGATCAGCCCAGAGGATGTTTCAGGGTTCGAATTTGAAGAAGAACTAACGTCCCAAACGTACATTTTCAAGCTTTTTTTACTTGTTCAAGTTTACTTCTTTTTTATCACCAATATGTACAGGTTATCGATGTAGGTGCGCGTTGCATTCTGGTTACACATAATCAAATTGATTTAACATTGAATCAGGTAGAATAACTATATTTAACTTCAATCGGTAGTATAGCCAAGGGGGCGCCCTTTACTCCCTCTCTCCATCAATGCTTGTTTTAAGAGTATTCAAAGCTGAAGTTACACGGATTAGAGAGAGAAGTCTTGAAATTATCTTGAAAGCATTTCTTGACCGGAAAGTAAAACAAAACTAGTGAAGTGTTTTCGGAACAAGTTCCCGGGGAGTAAAAATGTTAAAAAATAAAAACTCGTCGTTAAGCCTATCTACCTATAAGACTATCCAGACATATCTTTCTCGAGTATATCATGCTAATGTTATAATGATTGTTGTAAAAACAAGCTTGTATTATAAACACTTCTATGAAGGGTACTGATCGAAGGAAATATGAACGAACGAACGTAGAGGTTGCCAATGGGGTTAAGAGTTAACTAACAATTGGCCAAAAGAATTGTAGTTAACTGACAAATAACCTAGAATCAGTAGTTGACGAACGAGCGAACGAACGAACGAACGAACGAACGAACGAACGAACGAACGAACGAGTAAACGAACAAATGAAATGAAATGGATGGATGGATGGATGGATGGATGGATGGATGGATGGATGGATGGATGGATGGATGGATGGATGGATGGATGGATGGATGGATGGATGGATGGATGGATGGATGGATGGATGGATGGATGGATGGATGGATGGATGGATGGATGGATGGATGGATGGATGGATGGATGGATGGATGGATGGATGAATGAATGAATGAACGAATGCGTCGAGATTGATCACATCTGTACAGACGACTGTTTTCCCATGAGCGATTCTTGAACAGAAATCTGATGCGAATAAGATCAATTGCATATCTAATTTTTCAAGAGCGTATTTTTTAATCTTTTTTTAACTGCGTCCGGCATCACTTTTGTTTTGGCTTCGGTTTTAAATCCTAATTGCTTAATAACTAAGGTCGGGGGTTTTTGATTTCCACTGTCGACAGGAAGGTACGTCGATTTCAATATTTCTCGATGAATTAAGAAGAGGAAAGAGTCAGTCGATAGATAAATGTCTTTAAAATAAAAAAATAAGTAAGAAAAAAAGAATGGCCGGCGTTTGTCAGACGTGTTTTACGTCTTGTCTGAAAAGCGTCAATGTTATCCGAAACCTCGTAGAGCTTCGCGGATGTCGACGTTCGTTCGGGATATTCCGAGCCTGCGCAATATGAGCTAAGCATAACATTTCATTCGACCACTACAGGCTTAAGTACAGTGTTGGGTTGTAGTAGGAAATGCATTAAGGGGAAAAGGGGATAATTGTATGTTTTCGATAAATCTCTCATGAATGTTTTTTTACCAATTCTAACTTACGGGAAGTTATTGTTGCTACGAGAACAAGATGGGCGGATTGATAACCGAATTCAGTTAAATCGCATTCATTTTTTGTCAAAATAAAAAGTGAATTCGTCCCGACATAAAGATATGAAGAGTGCTTAAACAGGTGTATGTTTTGAATATGTTAAGCATTGCCGTCACTGATCCATGCACCGACCCGCCGACCCACTGATTTTAATAGACCCAGAACAAGTAATACGTACAAATTGAGAAACAGGAGACAAGTTTAAAGAATTTTATATACACTTACACACCAAATCTCTAAATTTTGGCACTTTAGCTATATATAATTAATATTTTATGTATCCGTTTTTGTGTATTTTTGGTGCTTATTTTGTTTGTTAGTTGAGTTTTTGCGGCACTAGACATCCATGATAATCAGAATATATAAGATTGTGTCAATAAAAGCAACGGGAAAAATCGTTTGTATTAATGAAATCCTGGGGCCTGAAATACAAGATAAAAATGATATCCGCGCATTAGACAACAGTTTTGCGGAAAAGATTACTCTGCTTAAGACAATCTAGTAAGAGGATTTTATATAGAGTTCTTTTAGGTTAAGCGAAAGGAAAAGAAAATCTGCAAAGAGATTGTAATGACGCAAGATTCGATGACTGTTAAGAGGAAAAAGGCTGTTATGCTCGACGCTAAGTGATGAGCGAGATGATGAATATTTATTCTAAAAACAAAAATTGAACATCGGCCACCTAATAATATGTGTGGGTTTCTTTCTATAGAAACCCGCCTTAGAAGTAGCCAGTGACAAAAGATTATTTTATATAACCGACAGACAGGATTATCGCCACAGAAAATATTCCTCAAGGAAAAGAGAGAAAAAAACTCTGTTCCAAGAAAAATCAGCTGCCCATTGCTGACCAGGAATACGGTGCACGCCTGAAATGCGAATAAAAGTGTAGGATGTAAATTTATTTTATTAAACTTTCAACACCAAATCAGTATCGAATTAAGATTTATTAGTAGTAGTGAGAGAGGAAAAAACAGAGAACCCTCGAAGGACATGAGAGAACATGGCACAGAATGCCTATTGTTTTAGGGACATGCACTTACAGTTCAGATTCTCACGTACATTTCAATGGGTGGGCATAAATTTGAATGATAATAGAATTCCTCAAGTTCTGATTGGCGAATGCATCCGAGCAAAGCGGGGAGCGGGAAGCTGCGAAGCGTATCCCTCGAACGAAGTGTGAGACTGACAAAAACCGCCTCCTTTGTCTTTATAATCCGTGTTTGACAAGTGATCACCACGCATGTAAACAAACTAATATCTAGTCTTTTTACCAAACTTTTTTGACTAGCATAGGAATTTAGTTTACAAATTGAAACTTACGGCTCTTTTGCAAGCTAACCGACATATAAATTCAATACAGTAACTAGTTTAAAGGAAGGATTTAAAACCTAAATCGTGGTTAACTAATCGGTTAAATCTGGCGGCCAAAGACAGAAAACTCTGTTTTCTCCTGTCGTTTATAAAAAAAAATTGTTTGCTATCAAAAACCGTTTAATGAAAATGAAAAACTGTTTGAGTAAATCGCTTATAAACAGAAAGTTTCGCGTACTTCTTGTTACCGGTAAATTTTTATTCCTGTTTTCGATTCAAAGCTTTTCTTTTATAAATCAAAAGTCAAGGAGACGCTTAATACGCAGTTAGCCTTTATGGAGCTGCCGATCTTCACCTTTCTTGAATGAGCGATATGAAAACCTATTAGTAGATTCGATAGCATATATAGCATATGAGTCATGACAATTACTCATTTGGTGGCTCCTAAAAGTCAAAGTTTGAATGAACTAGGAGGTTTGTCCGATGAAAAAAACACACAAGACAGTGTTTATTCATTCAATTTGGAGACAAAAGAGCTAAATGATAAGAAGCTTAGGCGAGAAATGAAAAATGACTTAATCCATAAACAATAGAGGTTATGTTTTTGATGCTGCCGAGAGTCCCGCGGACAGCTGCAAGTACTTCGGGAATCCCGCTCAACCCAGGCGCAAAGACCACACATTTTTCTAACTTTAAAAACCTCAAATATAATTTTAACGGATAGTCCGTGTAATGGGTGCAAAATGTTCTTTAGACATTAAAGTTTGTTTTGCACCTTTTGGCCATCGACCAACTCACTTGGAAAACAAAATATTTCAACATCAAGATGTACGACCACTATGTTTCCATACTTAAATGTTTAAAAAGTCCTTCTTTTTCTTGTTAAAATCCTCAAAAAAAATTTTATCGTTTAATTTTTTTGATTTTACCAAATGACAAGATGATATCTCTACTTTCATTTGCACCCTTTGGCCATGTAAAAAACTTAAGAAGAAGATACAAAATTACTGGTTTTCAGAGTCTACTTGAGCCATTTTCAGCCAATTCTCTTGTAATTTTACTCTGTAAACGAGTCACAGTCAAGTGAACATGATTTGAACCGCGCGCCAAAACAATAGAAATGTCCCGGATGTGTCCGCCTATTCTGTGCCATGACCAACAAGCAACTCTACACGACACGGGTCCAACCCAACCCGGGTTTCGTGCACTGATGAAAGGCGCGGCGCACGCCATCCGTGGTTCATCGATCACGAATTCCGTACTGGCTTATAAACAGAAGAGTAAGCCGAAATATTTCTACAACCATGATAAAATGTATATTTATTTCATTTTTTTATTTCGATTGCAAGCTTTCGATATCACACCGAAATGAAATTTAGTAGTTGATTTTTGGCGGAGCGAGGAAAACCGTGTAGAACAACCTTCAAAGCACAGGAGAGAACCAACAAACAACCCTCAAAGCACAGGAGAGAACAACAAACAACTCTACTCACATACGACACTGAATCCAGGAATCCGACCCGGGTCTCGCAAACCACCCACTTTACCACCCCTTCACTAGTTACCCCTGTTAGTTTTTCAGTTAGTTTTATTTTTAACCTATCGAAACAAGCTTTTTTTAGACACGAAAGAATCTGTTTGTCGCAGGGGAAAAAAAGAATTATCATCAATAATGCCCTGCACGATGAGGCTTAAAATCGTGAAGCGCATGCGCCTTTTAAGGTTAAAACCTCTGGGATGAAATCCAGATTTAGCATGTTAGGTTTTGCGGAGGAAAGAAAAACCTTAGAATCAAGGGAGAGGCTTAACGAACTCTATATAAAGGTGAAAACAAAACCAAAGTTCTTCTAGATTATGTGGTCGAATTCAGTTGATGATTTCCAAGCTAATCGTTCATATCCCTTAGTAGCACTCTATTTATAAAGCAGTTAATGGCAAAGTGGCAATCTTTATAGCTTTTTATTACTGGTGAAAGGCCTGTTGTCGATCCTAGAAAGTATAGAATATGACACCTTGCATCGACGTCTGGGTCCAAGACGAAAAACATTTCTATAAAGATTTTTCTTACTTTTTCTTCGAGGAAAGGTTTGTTTGTTAAAGTGCAAATTGTTTTAGAAGGAGAAGAATAAGATGAGATCATTGAGAACATTTTTCATTTTATCTTAGAGGTTTTCGTGAGCAGTTAGGCAAGGAAACACGTCTCAACTTACAGGCTCTTTAGCTAATTCAATCTAGAAAGGGCCTAGATGAAAATTACTCTGTGTATTGGATAGTTACCCTACCAAATTGTGTGTTTTTTGTGTATAGTTAACCCTTTTTTCTAATGCTGAATTTGGTTTCCGAACTTTTCTCGTCTTTTTTCTTTCATGGCCACAGGCAAAATGAACATTAAAATTAAGGGTTTTAAGTGTTGTTCGGTTTCTTAATGGCTACTGTTTTGTGGTGCGAAGCGGCGTGCCGACTGACATAGCACGTAACAAGATCTTCCTGCCTCCACAAGTATATCTATTTTTATTATATTGAATTTAATCGATTTTGTTGCTCGTTGTTTCAGACTTCTTTTGACGTCTTAACGCTGCGGATGCATTAAGAAATCTTCTTAAACAAGTGCATTTGAAAATATTGTTCATTCAGCTAGTGGCTACGACTAACAGTGAAAGCATATAAGTGTCTACGAAGGTAAGATTTTTATTAGCCATTTTGTAAATTAGTTCTAACTCAAAATCTCGGGTGTAGAATACAGCACGACCAATGATTTCATCATGATAAAGAAATAGAGAAGATATAAAACAGCTTTTAATGCGAATAATGAAAAGGATAAGAAAAGATCGAGAATACAGTAATATTTAGAAGAATGGATAGATGGATGGATGGATGGATGGATGGTAAGAAACGAATACAGTAATATTTAGAAGAATGGATGGATGGAGGGAGGGAGGGAGGGAGGGAGGGAGGGAGGGAGGGAGGGATGGATGGATGGGATGGGATGGATGGATGGATGGATGGATGGATGGATGGATGAGTGAGTGAATGGACGGACGGACGGACAGACGAAAGGACAGATGGTTGGATAGGTCGGGAATGGAGGGAAAATAACAAAAAACATCATATTCTTATTCATTTTTTCCAAGGTACAACAGGAATAAGTCTCGGTCATGGCTGATCTTAACAAGACGTCTAACATAACCTCAACGATCAAACCCTTAGATCGCCTGAATATTTGCATGGAATATCTGAACGTACGAGAGGAAACAAACACAGAAATATCTTTGAAAATCACAGCTTATTCTTTGGCCCTAGGTTTGGCTATGATTGGAAACATCCTTGTCATAGTCATCGTTCTTCGAAAAACCCATTTCAAGACAACTACAAATCTGTTCATTGTCAACATGGCGTTCAGTGACGTTATGATGGCGTTGATTTGCATGACAATATCTATTTATAGCATCGCTGTCAAGAATATGGGACAAAGTACCTTTCAAGGGATTCTAGGACTGTTGATATGTAAGCTACTACCGTTCCTCCAAGGGATTTCTGTTGCCGTGTCGATATTAACTTTATCCACCCTCGCTGCTGATCGCTTTCTCGCCATAGTGTATCCTTTTCAAAATTTCATCTCCAAGTTTCGTGCCAAAATACTTATTGTATTGATATGGATGGTAGCAGCACTCTTCAACGCACCGCTTATCTACGCAATGAAGTTTTATAAGGAGGGAGGAGTAATGGTCTGCTACGAGATATGGGAGCCGTACTTCGACGAGGAAAGAGCTTCTAAAAACTACACAATTGTGCTCTTCGTCTTCCTCTACGCCATTCCTCTGATCCTGGTCACGTTCTTCTACACTGCGCTCATCAGGGAACTCTGGCGAGGAAAATCTTTACATTCCAACAAGACGCGAGCATTTGCTGAGAACAAATCCGTAGTTAAGATGGTAATGACTATCATCATCGCCTTTGCAGTTTGCTGGCTTCCCATTCACGTGAATAATTTCATCGTGCTATTCAGCAGTGACGAAATGATCAAGTACTGCGGGCTCAAACACAGCATCATTTTTATTGGTTGGTTTATGGGTCACGTGAACACTTCAATCAATCCCATCATTTATTTCACCTATAACGAAAAGTTTCGTAAAGAGTTGAAGAACATGTATCGAGCAGTCAGGGAAATTTTTGCTGGAAAGAAGCGAACCACTTCCGCAACAACTGCGTTATCAATCGTGAAGCCCCGGATCATCGTCACGCAATTCAACGCACAGAACGATGTCGTAACGCTAGAGCCTAAGGTTGGAGACTTTGGTGAAGCAAACAGTGGTTTTGAAGTATCTACTTAAACTTGCAGTAGCAAGTGTTATTCCCAGAGGTCTAAACATTGGTAAAGCGAGGAATTTGATGGGTCACGCAATCAAATGCACAAAACAATGTACATCGTTACTCTAGAGACTAAGGGTGGGGACAGTGGGGACGATGTGCCGAAACAATAAGATGGCCGAGGTGTTGGTGGAGTTTGTTTGGTGTAGTAAAACTCTCTGGGCTCGCTAGGGATCTCTCTGTCTCTCTCTCTTTAGCTGCGTCAGCATCACCATCTCGTTTTCAACTCCACATCACAGGCGCCGGAAAGAAAGATATATGTTCGAGTACTCGTCAAATACCATTTGCCGCGGGAAAAACGTGTTACAACAATAGCACACAAGAAAGAAAAGAACTGGGTCGAGTTGCCATTGCAGTGCATTGTGGGACTGTTTTTTATTTCCAAGAAGGCGACTATTTCGTCCACAAAAACAGTCTTACAATGCGCTGCATAGTCGACCTCTAAATGACTAAAAAGATATTAAAACAAAACCATACAAGTTGATGTAAAATGTTATAGTAGTTTGTTAATATACTTCTGCATGGATATTATATAACAAGCTTAAACCCAGCAGCATTAATTACAGCTAAAAATGATTGTACAGTACAATAAAAGACCGACTTGATAACGTCATGGTTTGACATCTATTCTAGGGCGCAGGGAATCACGGTCTGTACTGGGTACAGACACCAATAGCTGGAATTCTTACTGATAAATGTTGACTTAGAAAGATATTCTAACCTACAGTAACATGACTTCCGGTTTTTGATGGTTAAAAACTTATCTTAAGCATTGTACAGTGTAGATGAATCGTTTTGGTTCAAAGACTTCCTAGAGGGGGAGGAAGGGGTCACGAAGGTCACAGACACCCCCTGCCCCACCCCTCCCCTACATACATTGTCATCGTATACTGATCATCCCATGTGTTTCATTTTTCGTGCATTTTTTTTCTCTAACGATCATCTCACTTGGACCAGACCTCATCGATTATGATTGGATTAGAAATTAAAGCTACACGTAAGCAAGTTCCTGTTGTGACGCACGCCGTCATGTTGAAGATGGAGTGATGCCTTTCTGATACAAGAGGGATTTCGCCTTAAAGACAACAACGCACGCAGACAAAACAACATACTTGAGCAATCACAATCTCCCGACAGGTCATCACTTTAAAACAGTGATTTAAACAAAGGCCTTCAAGACCCTCATATCATTGGATATATACACTTGTATTTATAAAACTAAAGCAGGGTTAGCCGAGATTGGCCAACCAAATCCTCTTGAGGCTGTTAAGTTATTAGCAAGGGAATTTACAACGTTATGTAGAGCGATGTTTTTGATATCGGTGAGTAAAACTAAACGGGATGTATATACTTCTGCTTGTAGATGCATCAGTGCTGTGCTGTGGGAACAATAACGATCGAATCATTAAAAAAAACAATGCGATTATCTAACTAAATATTTCAAGCTCCCATTCCTAAGACTATGTCCACGCATTCGGTTTCAGAAAAAAGGTAATAATTTTTTCCCGGACCTAAAAACCTCTCAACTGTGGTAAGACAGCATATTTGCTCCCATCGGTAAGCGACACTTTGAAAGGCAACATTTACACCATGGGGTTTTGCATTTTGTAAAATTTCTTCAGTCAAGACAATTCTTACCTTTGGTTTTACTTGCTGTATGTATAATCTGTAAAAGACTACGTCCAAATTCTTCAAGAATCATTTTTTCTGTCATTGCAGGTGACAGCCCCATCTAAAACAATGTTTAACAAGATGTTAGTCCGTCTGTCCGTCCATTAATTTTCCCATCAATCTATCCATCCATTCCTATATCTATCCATCCATCTATACATCCATCCACCAATCAATCCACCCTCCCATTAACTCTCCCATTAACCCTCCCATCCACCCATCTGTTCGCCAGTCCATCCATCTATCTTTCCACCCTTTTTTCTGCTGTCCATCCATCCATCCATCCTCCCACCCATTAAACCATCTCTCCATCCACTAACATGTTTATCCCACACAAAAACTTACTTTTTCTGCTTCTGCAGCTTGTGCAACAAGACACTGACAAGTAGCTTGGGCAACTTCATTGGTCACAAATGAGAAAGGTAACCTAGAATATGAGAACAAGCCCATCAGTACAAGCAGTATTGGTGATAGTGTGTAGAGTATTCTCATCATATACAGTACCTTTCTCCAGAGCTTGTTTTGATTGATGGCCGAGTCGGCAGATCTTCTATTTGGGACTCAAGCTTTGTCTTTGCAGCATTTTGTTGATTCACACGAACCTCTGAAAAACAGCAAGAATACATTCAGTCATCCATCTATTCGTTTGTCATTCATTCAATCAACTACTTGTTCATTCATTCATTCAACCATCTATTCATTTATTCATTCAACCATCTATTCGTTTGTCATTCATTCAATCAACTATTTGTTCATTCATTCATTCAACCATCTATCCATTTGTTCATTCTTCTATATAGGGGCAGCCATGTTGTAAATCAGTGCAATGTTTTTGTATAACCAGATATTTTCTATTGTCTTGTCCTCCGACATAGCTGCCATGAGCCCCTCTAGATTATCCAGTTCTTAAGATACACATCAATACATATAACATTAAGTAGTTGTGCTAACCTGCAGCATCTGCTAAATGCATCAATGTTTTCCTTTCTGGGCTTTCTTCAAAGTTCTTGCACCCAGTACATTTACATAAACTGGTGCATAAAATCTTGGCCTGTGATGCAGATATTTACCATAATTATGCATGTCTTAATAAGGGAATGTTGTATAGGTTTGTAAACAATATACAAACTAAATTTAGTTCTAAGAGGGGTGGGGGGAGTGTATTAGTGTTTTCTAACAGAGAAACAAATATAGCTGGATATCCAAAGTAATTTGTTTTGTCAGTACTTACTTCATAACATTCACAATAGTTTTTCAAGCAGCCTGATCTTTTACAGTGACATCCTTTGTTGTGTCGTCGTTCAGATTCTCCCTAAAAAATAGGAGGGGGACATCAGGTACAAAAATCAGAGATATTTCTTGGAGCAAATGAGACAAATTAACAGATACAATATCTAGTTTTTTCCATTGTAGACCATATCGCATTTGCTTGAGATTCTTTGAATTACAACTATGACTCATAAAATGTATCTACTCAAGGCAACAATGAAATAATACTAAAGGGAATGATATGTGATCTGAATGAGGAAACCATGTAACTGATTTAATCATACTTTTACTTACCACTTTTCCTTTTCCAATCTTTGGATGAAATGCATGAGGGTTGCGTTCCAGACAAGCCTGTATGACAAAACATGAGATTGAGTACTATCAAGCATGGGGTAGGACACAGCAGAATCACTTGTGCATCCATCTCAAGATTATTCTACATGACAACCTCGATGTTACCTTATTCCAACAAACAAATACTGATAGAAATGGAGAATGTAATTCTAGTCTTATGTTATGGGTGTCGTTTAGTCTTTGTTTAGGTTTTTGTAGACAACTAAACTTGTTTGTACTTTACCTTAATTGCTTTACTCCTTTCTTTCTCATGTTCCATATTATTGAAGCAGTTGATACAATTACAGTTACTACAGAACTCTCCTTGTGCAAAGCAATCACAGTACCTGCATATACAAAAGATTAAATTAAAAATTAAAAATAATAACACTGTATAAGCTATTTGCTGTTCTGAGGTTGATAAAAAAACTAAACAACTAATATAATAATATTTTACTCACAGCTTAAGGCACTGTGACTTGGTGCAGTTGCAAGGTTTGCGAGGTCTGGTGGGAGGTGAAGATTCTGGTGAAGTACTAAAACAACAACAACATGTTTATCATTTCTTCCAGGCTACAAACAACCTTATAATATGACAAGCTAGAGAATGGTTGGAATTAATCAGCTGAAAAAATGTCATGAATGTCATTATCATCCTACAATGACAGGCCAACACTGCCTGTCGTGTGCTATCAACCAAAGTAATTTATTGCTGGGTATCAATCAGCTGAAAAAATCTCACGCATCTCATTACCAATCTACAATGACAGGTAAACACTGCCAGTCACGTGCTATCAACCAGAGAGTATTCTATTGCTTGGTCTCAATCAGCTGAATGAATCTCATGAATCTCATTACCAACCTACAATGACAGGCCAACACTGCCCATCAGCTGTATCAATCAGCTGAATGAATCCTTATGATACATAACTTAAAGCATCGACCACTTACCCATTCATTGATGTATTTGTTTGGTTATCAGGGAATGCATTAGCTGATAATGGAACAGCAATGGGGTATCCCCCTGATGCTATTGCTTGCTGTGAATACAAGAAAACCAGTATTATGATTAATTCCTTGACAACTCAGTGCATGCTATTGATCATTCAATAATAATTCATTCCCGCTCTGTAAATTGGTCAGAGGGTGTCTAGACGGAGGTAAAACATTCCTTTTGCTTCTTAGGTCTATAATAGACCATGTTTTTCTTCCATGGGGTACCATATTTGAGCAGCGTCTTCTGTAAGTGTTATCTTCTGAATCTCCCCTCCCCCCATGATAGTTGTAGTAAGCATGGAATATTGAATGATATACTGAAATGCAAGTATGTGATTGGCCTGCATGTGTTAATTACCTGGGGTAAGTAAACAACACCACCACTTATTACACCATGAGGGAATTGTATATTGTTTCCTGTTGACATATTAGGTGCAATCGCTGGGATAATAAACCGCTGTTGTTGGCCTTGTCCAAGGTTTGCTGTTACTTGTGGTTTTGGTGCCAGCTAAAAAGAAATTAATTAAATCAAAAATTACGCTTCATTAACACAATTTAAAATTCTATCCAATCTGTGGTTTAAAGCTGCTGTCTCCTGACTTAAATCAGTCCAGAGGTTGTTTCAGGGTTCAATACAAAACCAAGTATCTTTATATATCGCTGGATATTTTACATTGCCTGTATTTCTTGGACTTTATGAACAGAATAATAAAAAAATTCTCACCTGAATGGTTTGAGAAATAGTTGGTGCTGGAGCAATATTCATTTTTGGAGCAATAGAGCGCACTGTGGCACCACCAGAGCCACTTGTTGCCATAGTAATATGTGAAGATGTAACAACTTGATTCCCTGTTGTTGCTAGATTGATAGGTATAACCTTTTGTAGTTGATGTGTTTGACCCTGTTTACTGGGCGATCCAGTTAATTTAACTGAAATTGGTTGTTTTGATGTAGGGTTGACATTCTGTACTTGAAAAAACCTGACATTCCCCTTAATCCCCTGTCCTTGTAACTGTACACCACTTAGCTGCCCAGTAGAGCCTGAGACTACTGATCTGCTAGGTCTTATTTGTGTCAACTTGACAGGACTCCCTGATATGACAACCATAGGAGATATAGGCTGATTCATAGTAGATACTATTGGTATTGGCACTGCTGTTGTTTTTGGCACCCCAGGAACTATAAATTGATTAAATATAACATCATGGTCATGGAAACATGGTATATTGTTCATACTTGTGATTCAGGTAGTCATCAATCAGTACAACGACAAGTTGGATGGCACATCTTTTTTCATATTCAAAAGATAAAATATCTTTTTTTTAAGTGACAAAATAAAGTGGTAGTAGTGAGTGTCTGATACCTTAAAACATAAGCCTTTGCCTAGGAAGACTCTGCAAGATTTGCCCATATTATGACAAATTATTTTTTATCCTATTGATTTATAGTTTAGGATGAAATAGAAACCTTACCTTGATTGGTAGTAATAGCAACACTCCCAGTACTAGAAACATTTTCACCCTTCACATCACCACCCTTATCTCGCGCTGTCTCCTGATTGGTCGTTACCAGTAACTGTGTATTGTCTGTGTTTGTTGAAGGTATAGTAAATGACTGGAGTATAACATTATCATCTACTGGTTCTTGCTTTACTGTAATTATTTTCTCCATAAAAACTATCTTTGCCTGTGAACATAAAAAAGAAACTGTTTTAAGATTATTCTTTATCATATGTGTATTTCATGCTGCATGGGCCACCTGTGGTTGGGCAAACACAGGAATCCCAGAAAACGTGAAATTCAGCCTTTCACTTTAGCGATGAAAGAAAAGAACAAATTATTTGATTTGAAGAGGGAAGCAAAATGATCTTAGATGACATCAAAATACTACAAAACATGCAAAAAAATTCTTTTGATATCTATAGAATTATGAATCTAGAAAAAGAGAATTAATCCAAGCTTTTGTTGGAGTTGAATACAAATTTAAGAAGTAGTGAATATTAACAGTTCATAAAATGTATTAACAGCAATTAAAGTATTAATAAAAATGATATAAAAACATATTAACTATTATATGACAATATTAAAAATACAAGGATTAAGTCAAATTACAATTATTATTTAAAAATAATAATTAATATAGATATTTTTAATATCAAGGACCTATATTTTTGTGAGTTCCCTGTTTCCACACAGATTTTATTATTCCCATTATATTTCTATCAAATTATTATTCTAAGATATATTTGGTGTTTGGTATGTTATATATTACTGAAATTGACCTTTCTGTTAAAACTTAATCGAATCGTTGTTGTAAAACCTTAATTTAATATACAAACATAAAAAAGCTGAAAAGAGTTTGATCCCAGCAAAAGCTATAAATCTGATAGCCACTGGATTAAAAGAAGTTCTGCTCTGAACACTCTCAATTTAAACTCCTAAGTTAATAGCAAGATCAACTTGAATACCATGGAAGATTGAAGTATTGGTCTAAAATAATAATTAGGTAGTCAATAATCATATGAACTGTTTTTAGCAGAGAGATCAGGAATTTCAAGATCTAAATCTCAAAATATTTACAGGATTTGAGCGAAGCTCATTCAACTCAAGTCAACAAAAAGTTTATAGAATCTTTAGATTTTGTTGATACTAGAAAACAAAGATTTGAAATGAAAGGAGAACTGTCAGAGAGTGGTAACGGAAGGATATTAAGTAGACGGTTAAAGAAGACATCATTTGAAAGGGAAAGAAGTGTACAAAGCCAAGCATTAAGTGAGACGAAGATAGCTGTAAACACAAACCAACACAGCGTAAAATATATCTTATCTCCAGCAAGAGTTACCACATCACAAATCCTTACTTTAATGTCAATGAATTATGGAATACACAAACTAGATTTGTCTCTACCTCAGAGTTTAATCGAGTAAACAAAACATATGCCCAAAGAAAACTAATAAACTTATGTTAATCAAGACGAAGTAAATTTTCTTTCACCGAAAAAAGACCTCAGAAATCTCGCCTTAAAGCGGCGTTTCTAAACAAAAAACATGAACAAAAGTCACACACCTTACCTGCAAGATGTATTATAATTACATAGGTTCGAGAAAAGCGTGTTGTAATTGTAAAAAATGCCAGATAAAAGCCATAGTAAAAATAGAATTAGAGTTGAAGTTTGCGGACATCTTGTTGTTCAAAATCACGCGCTTCTGCAAGGTATAGAAAATCTACCCACAATGCACCGTGATAACCAACGCGCTGATTGGTTAAAATAACAATAAGATAATAGAAGCGCGATTCTGATTGGTTAATGTGAGATCCAGGAATCTACGGTATCTGAAGTAAGGACTTTGAGCAGAGAAAAAATTAGAAAATATTAGAAATAATTTCAGTTCGGGTTATTTGGAATTTGGCGGGGTTTGATGACGCTTAGGAACTAAAGAAAGTGAGGTATAGATAACTATTATTTTTTATATTGAAAAGTAGGTTTTTATATTGGTTTTATTTGATTGATCTCGCGTGAGTGAAGGTGAAAGTTAGCCCAACAAGATCACCTGACTTGGATCGTATACTGCAAAGAATTGTCTAAAAAGAAATATTGGGAGACGCAAAGTTTCTTTTCTGTTTGTTTAACTCTCGTTTACCTAGGTCGACTTTATTCACATGGTTATATATTCAATATGCAATTGTTATAAGTCTTAATTGATACAAGTTAAAAGCTTATGAATGATTTACACGTGTACTTTATATTGCCCATGACTCAACCTATATTCAGTATAGTATATACACACTCAAGAATCATTTAGATAACTTCAAGGTATCTCCTTCATTACTTTTATATATTGATCACCTACATAGTAACTTTAGACTGAGAACTGCTGTTAGTTTAGATATTATTTAACCTTTTAAACACAGAAAGGAGAAAGTATGTGCCAAACAAAAGGGTTTAATTTGATTCCTGTAGACACCACATATGAATAGAGTTTGTTTGCTGTGTTGATCTCCCTTGCCTTCCTGCATGTATACACCACATATGAATAGAGTTTGTTTGATGTGTTGTTTTTTCCCTTGTCACAATTTCTCCAGCTTCTCTATAAAAATCAAAGTTATTGTGTGCTTAGAGCATTAAATGTAGGGACAGTGTGTGCAGTAGTGTGTCCTACACTTAACATTGGCCTCTGGCTAAGGGAGACCCTGCAAGTTAGTACTCCCTACATCATGACATGAAATAAAGATCAGTCATTAATTTTATTTATTTATTTATTTTACTCTATCACCAGGTGGCACTTAGAAGAACTAAAAAAGTGATGGCATGGCTGCTTGCTGGAGGGGTAGCTGCGGCCGCTGGCCTTTTATGGGCAAATATGGACTGGTTCAAAAATATCCCCCAAGCAGACTATCCCTACATTAAAGATATAAAAGTAGAAACTCTTGATGGCTCAGACAGAATTGTAGATGCTGCAGATCTGTGGAGAAAGAATGGTGCTGTAATTATGGTTATTAGAAGGCCAGGATGATCTTTGTGCAGAGAGGCATGTACAATATATTGCAATCAGCAATTCAAACAGCAAAAAATGAATGTGCTGAACACGCTTGTTTCATGGGAGCACAGGTGTAGTAGCGGTGAGAGTGCGCGCCTCACCAATGCGACCCAGTTTCAAATCCTGTGGAGCTCAGTGCCATAAATGAGTAGAGTAAATGAGGTGCTTTTGTTGGTTCTCTCCTGTGCTTTTAGAGTTTTTTTGTTTTTTTTCGGGTTCTCCAGCTTTCCTCCCTTTGCAAAAATCAGCTTCTAAATTCCAATTAAAATTAAGTTGATGAAAAACCACTGGAAATCCCACTGTTAAATCCTATTAACTCATTTTTTTTATTTGTTGGTTTCCATGTGTGCTAAATAACAATAGAAATCAGGGGCAGATACAGGGGAGGGGTGTAGGGGGTTCGCACCGCTCCATGGTTCAACTTTGTGCTCCTATTTTGAAGATAACCAATACAAAATAATGTTTTTCCCTTTGATTCTAAGTGGTGCACCCCTCCCTGGGTTAACTTTGTGTGCAGCACCCCTCCCTGAACAAAATTCTAGATCCGCCCCTGGAAGTAGTCTCCAAGGGGTGAAAGGATAATTGTCAGTTCCCAACACCTAAATCAATAAAATGGGTTACCAATTTTGGATCATTGTTTTGACCTTGACCCCTTACTAAGTATTGCTTTAATTCATTTTCAGGAGGCTCAAGGGCTATCCTCTCTGAAGCCTGAACTTGATCGACTTGGAATTCCCCTTGTTGGTATAGTTCATGAAAAGCTAGGAGTCAAAGAATTTCAGCCTTTTTTCAAGGGAGAGATTTACTTGGATTCCAAGGTATTCTTTCAATAATATTTTTTTAGGAAAATAAAATAAGTAGATAAAACTACAGTTCTATTTTTTATCATGGAGCTCTGAAAGAACAGCTGCTCAAAGCTGTAAATGATCACCAACTACATTAGACTGATCAACATGTTACCAGTCAATGTGACCAGTCAAGAGGACTGGCATAAGATGCATTTTAATTGTCCAGACAGGTCAAAATCTTGGCAGGACATTTGTACAACTTGGTTTCATCATTAGGCATTATCATGATAGTGATATGTTGTTCTTAATGATTTATAGAGAAAGTTCTATGGACCTCAGGAAAGATACATGTTTGTTAGTGGTAAGGCAATGTATTTTATAACAAGTTTTATAGTACACTCAACAAAATTCCTCCACTCTGATTGGTCGAGAGGAGTACAATTATAGCGTTAATTGTACTCCGTAGGAGTACCGAATTAAGTCGCTATGGCAACACAGCCAAAACAATGTCAAAACAATTATTTCTATCGTTTTGTACTTAAAAACATATAAATAGAATTTTAAAGCCATAAGAACTAATTTTTTTTAAGCATTTCAGTTGCACGATGGACTGAAAATCGGCAGCCAAATAGACAAAGATGAACGGCGTCACTTCGCATTTTTTACTGAAATTTTGTTGAGTGAACTATTAAAAAAAATCGCACGATCTTCTCGTACAATTTGGGATTAATAGACACTAATCTTGTCTTGTAATGTTTTAAAGTTCTTTAAGCGATTTCCTATACTAATTGATTCAAATCCTGGATTATTGGTCTTATTCCTTTTTTTACATGTAATTTGAAAAGCCATTGCAATTCTTTTTCCCATGCCTCATGAGATCATATTTTTATTTTATGATTTGAATCAATGTGGGTGTGGCACCTACTCTTCAGAAAGGTGGAGACCCCCCTTTTTAGCAGTTTTGAAAAATGAGCACCCCTCCTTTTTTCTAGCTTTCAAACATCCTCTCTCCCACCAACATGCTGCTAAATTCTCTCCAATCATGCACTGGGATGTGACATGCCCTCTTTAAAAGGCCCAAAATTTAATATTTATGCATAGAAATATTTAATAATAATATTACTATAATTATTATTATTATTATTATTATTATTATTATTATTATTTTGTTGCCTCCTTCTACTCCCTTCCCCCCCACCCCCACCCCCCCCCCCTCCCACACTCACGCACACAATCATTACCAATTTATTCCTCCTTGTATTGTTTATTGTAGGATTCCTGCGGGTTAGTGTGTGGCGTTCCTTTTTCAGAGCCAAGGGCAAAGGTGTTGAGGGTAATTTGAAAGGAGAAGGAAGGATTTTGGGAGGAGTTTTTGTGATGGGAGCCGGAGATCAGGGAATTCTCCTACAGCACAGAGAAAAGGAGTTTGGTGACCATGTTGATCTTGAGGATGTCAGAAAAGCTATTAGATTGGTTAATGCTCCGTCCAAGATGTAACTCTCATTGATCAGCTGTTGGATTCCTTACGCTATTAGTCTTTCCAATGGGTTGAGGGAAAATCTGGCTCAAGTGCACATTACAATGAATTCTGGGTTCGTTTTTTTGGGACACATTTCCAAGAAGCCATCTATTGAGTCCTCATACAGCTCCAAAATTCACTGCAATGCCAATTGACCCAGTCCTAATCTTGGAGAGGCTAATAGTGTAAGGAATCCAACACAAAAAGGTCGTACATGTTGCTTGTTTTTGGCAATAATTTAACAAGTTATCGAGGGCAATAATTACAAGCATAATGACGGTGAAGATTACAAACTCCTAGTGAAGGAGACATCTTTACCTGATGCTTAAAGCCTGGGGTTATTGTGCTGCGTAAACCTATTGAATTTTGAACCAACTCACAAGCACTTGTCTACCTTAGTTTCAGATATTAAGCTTCAAAGTTTGATTTTCCCAATAATTATTTTATCAATAATATATATCAATCCATAAGAGGCTTCACGAAAGCAAGTAAAACTGAAATAGATTAAAGAGAATATGAAATAAAAATGAAAATCAGAATTAGTGTTAAAGAATAAATCAAATCACCTCCAAAGTATTGTCGTTTATGATTTCAACACAGCCAAACAAGGCTCCTTATACACTTCTTCGAATATATATATATAAAAAGAGATTTTTCTTTTCCAATTTGTCCTTGAATGACAAAACGATACTTTGGTTATACAAATCTCTAGTTTCCAATTTACTCAGGGGGCAAAATATCAGAAATTTGTTAGAACTAATAAGACAAAATTTTGCCATTTCATAACATTTTTTCCACAATAAACTGGAACGAGAAGAAATTGCAGAAGCAAAATAGTGTATTATCATCGTAGCTTATCATGCATGGGAGCAAGAGAATTGCATTTTCCACATTTCTCCGGAGTTTTGATTTGCTTGCCAAGAAGCTAGACTTCTTCATTTCCAGAACCAACCCTCGTTCATTTTCTTTATTAACGAAGAGCTTTTGAATCCAACTGCCAATTTCTTCTATTGAAAATTGAAGAGTTCTTCCTGGATAGCACTGAGCATGCGCGGTCTTTACTCTTATTACGCCGATGGATTCGAACGCATACTCCTTTCCCCGTGGGACGCGTTTAGTAAAACTAAACGGAAAGTGCATCATAGTAAATTTGATCCTTTCCCGAGTTCACTGCTGTTGAAAATTGATCATAGGATTTTTACTTTTGGATTTATTTAACCAGGACCATACTTCCAGACATCGAGTGCTGAACCGTCGTATGGCAGCGCGAAGCATTTACGGCTACGCCGGAGATTTCGACCCCGACACCGCTATCCGGAGAATTACAGACTGATCAGGAAGCTCGGCCGAAGCCTAAGGGAGAGGTTAGTCGGCCCCTAGGCCGTAGATGATTAACCCCTTGCTATGAACAGCATACTCAAAATTTGAATGTGATGCTGATGGCTTTGAACGCATACTCACTTCTTTCGATGTGGGATGCATATGTTCCATATTAAAGTACAACAACAACAGTAGAAATCAATACGGCTGCGATTAAATGCAGTCTGTCTTGAGCATGCTCTTTATTCATCCATTAATTTCCGGAATTCGTTATGGCAATCCGACCAGCTCTCGGGAATATAAGCCTACAACATAACTGAGCATGCGCCGTACTGAATGACAGGCGGAATGACAGGCAAAAAATCCCTTAATATTCCCCCTTAACAAAGTGCTGGAAGTCATTTTCCTTTTACCATTGAACGAAGAAACATCGCAGAAATAGTTGACTGGTAACACAAAGCTGTAGTGATAATGGCAGTCAAGGTTTTATTCCTCTTCTTTATCAGTTTTGGAGGTAAGTCAATTAGTGCTTCTTATTACAATTCAACCATCAATAATTCCACATTCTCATTCTTTTTTCGCCCCGGTTTTTCGTCCACTTCAAAATGCGCTTAATTTTCGCCTAAAGATTTTTTTAATCATTAGTTTTGCTTTGATTAAGCTCAAGTAATTTAACTATAACATTTGACTAAGAAATTCAGCGATAAAAAACTATATTTTAAAAACTTTTTAATAATAATTTAACTATAAATCGGTAATCTGGCTTTCAGGCATTTTTAGCTTTCCATAGTTATATTTCTGAAAACCATTGTCTTTAAATAATTTTATATAATTACCATTTTTATATTTTTCATGTAAAATATTCAGGGTATATAATGAAGTTTGTGGTCAAATTTTGTTTCCACGAAAGCAAAAACGCGTTTTTTAACACTTACAGTATCTACACCATGTACTTTCGACTGTAGTGAATGGCAAATTTTGATCTTAATGGTTAGCATGATTGTTTTCATATTTGGTGGCCTTTTATGTCGTGGTTGTTTACGATACCTTGATATATTTAACTTGCGTGGGGAACATGCACATATCGTGATCTCGTTTCGTATTCAAGCAACATCATTGGTTGATCTAAGCTTAGTTTTTTCATCGCATTCTGATTGGTTCATACCGTTACGGAATCCAAATCAGGTGTCAGTCCCGCTCATGCGCAGTGTGCATGTACGGAAGTAACTATCAGACTTGGGCTTAAACGCTCATATCTTTTCCGATATTTTAATTAAACCCAACTAATTAAAATGTTACATTGTGTCATGTTGGTTTGTTTCGGTTTTGTAGTCTGCGCAAATGGGGTAAAAATGCTTGGTAGCAACCGCTGTACATGGGGACCGAGCTACTGGTGCAAGGATTATGGGAAGGCTGTCGAATGCGATGCTGTGCAACACTGTCGAGAAAACGTATGGAAGTCGAAAAGAACCGATGTAAGTATACAATGCATTTACTACCATTATCTTTGAAGTGTGACTTAAGACTGATCAATGTTGTGTTTGCCAACTAGTATTTTGATTACTGTCAATCAAAGAACTGTAATAAAAAAAACGATAATTTGAGGGAGATTTTGTGCTGAACTAAAGATTTTAGAGAATTGGGTGAACGTATAGGAATAGCGGTATCTGAAGTTGGATGAAGTCATAATACAATATCTGAAATGGATTGCATAACCAATGGTAATAAGAATGGAACTAATGAAGAATCTAACAAGTTTTTTTTCTCCATCTTTTTGTCATACAGATAGACCCTTGTACGCTGTGCGAACTCGCCATTAAGAGAGCGGAGAATATCTTGAATGACTCCGCGGTACAGGTAGGGTAAAGATAGGAAACAGACATTAAAACAGTCGTTCACTTTATATGTACACCCATATTACGCGCACGCATTTCATCTCAGAGTCTGATATAGTGTCACATATTCACCCAGGCCAAGAAGGATCGGTAACGTCCGAGTGGGACTAAGTTTGACGCAAGATAGCGAAGCTCTTTCAGTGTTATTGACTCCAACCCGTTCTCACAATGCTATGTACCCCAGGCATCAGTGTTACTTAATAGAGTTTTTTATGAACAAAGTCTTTTGAATGGACCCTAACTTGATTCTGGAACGCATAATTTTTTCCTATATTTGACTTTTTTCAAGGAACAATTTCTTGACTTTCTGAAAGACGTGTGCGACAATGCAGGTCTTGGGCCATTTGCAGGCCAGTGCAAGGACATAGTCACCAAACACGAACCTGACATCATCAAAAATTTGAAGAACATCTTGGTAAGCCTGTTTAAGGTCTAGCTATGTGCCGGCATATACTTTATATACTTATCATGTTTGTTTCCAACTTACTTCACCAAACCTCACTTAAATGAACAAATATTACTGCCTGTTGACGACTCTTGCAGGCTGATCCAGAGAAAGTCTGCGCCAAAATCGGTATGTGTGAAGCTCGCGACGACCAACGAATGATCGCTGCACTCTTCATCACACATGCAAACCCAAGAATCCACAACCAGCCCTTTGATGGTGTTAAACTCACAGACTCTCAGAAATGTTTGATGTGTAGAGCAATCAAGAGGGACCTGGAAAGAATCCCCAATAGAACAAAGGTTGGCTATATACAGTTCGATTGTTTGTTTATAGTTGAGCGTGGCCCATATACAGACTGGGTAATGTGCGCGCGCGTCTATACCAGGAACACTAATGTGCAAGGATCTTTTGCATCCAACTGCCAATTGCTTCTTCTATTGAAAATATTGAAGACTTGATCGTGCGCGCGTTTATTTTTCTAGCAATTAAAGTACCATTTTCATTATACGACATGGGTCAGGTTGTACGACGGACAGGTTAATTCCCGCGCGCTTCCAAAAAGATTATGGCATGGTTGTTTTGCTTTGATCATCTGCAAACAATGTACAGTGGTTCCACTATTATGAGGAAATTGGCTGGTATCCGCTTATTAGAGAGGTTTGTTTTACACCAAATATAGAGAGAAAACTTCGGATCCACGCAAGTAGCTGTTGCGTTGTCCGTTTAATGAAGGGTATCCGCTTAATAAAGGTATTACCACTGCAAAATAATTCTTATTGCTTATTGTTTATTTTAATTGTTGTCAGAGAATGGATGTTTCACTGCAGAAGGTGTGCAACGGGAAGTCAGCATCTGATAAGAAAGAGGTACATTAATGTCAAACAAAATTATCAAATGAATGTTTTTATTGTTACTGACACCACAGCACCAATAGCAGCATGTGTTAGAAACATAGTTCACAGTAGGCTGCAAGAAGCCATGGGTCATTCCAAGACGGAAAGCAATTATGGGCATAAAACTACACTCGAAAATGGTTTGAAAACAACTGTAAATATGTCAACCGTAACCTTCGTGTTCTCGACAAGAATAGGAAGAAGAATTAAGCAAAAATCTTCCCAGCTATTCTTGAATCTTGGAATGACTTATCTTCTATCTCTTCGGCGCCTTTCGCCTTTGGCTAGTGCCAACCATTTTTGATATATAAGAACATCCGTAATAGGTAAATTACGAGCCTCATATGAAAAGACTGAAAAAGAGTGCCATACAAGCCTTTCACAACTTCAAGTCGCGTAAAAAATGAGCCAGCTCAACTAGAAATCGTGGACAGCTGTTTTCGATATAGTCGTACATAACTTTGCTCAGTAATGAGCCAATAAATGTATTGATCATGACTCAGTTATATACCATGATTTGTTTCAGTGCCAACGAGCTATAACCAAGCTAGTACCTGTGATCGTCAGTCTCATGAAGACAAAAGTCAATCAAGTCTGCATCAACTACAATACTCGATCATGTAAGGTGACGCCTAGGACTCCTCAACAGGGTAAGCAAGCAGTTGTTCGTAGAGGACCCGCAATAGACCCTTTTGGAGTTCCAAATTACCGCTGTGTTTCTTGATTACAGACTCATTTACTCAAGCTTAGCCTCGATTTTGTGAAGAATATTCACGTGTTCCAGTCAAGGTCTGTCAAGTTTCAAAGTGTTCGTATTGTTGAAGTTGTGCATTCTTTACTTTACCGTTGGTATTTGTGAATATTTAGAAACTGATTCGAGACTTAGCCTGAGCAAAGGAGTCTGTAATCAAAGAACACAGCGGTAATTTGGAACTCAAAAATGGTCTATTCTCTCCACTGATGCCTTCGGCCGGGCAAAAACACGTATGATTCTGCGCATAAAAGCAGAAGGCTTTAATTGCCGTCAGGTCCGAAGTCCATACAACTTCTCAGGTCTACGAATGTCTCGGAGGTATTGCATGGTATTTGTCGACTTTCAAATACATTTATCAGCTAATCAAAAAAATCGATTCATATCAGAAACGGTCAAATAGACACCAATCAGAGAGCGCATTATATTTGAACTATTTCATAACTTGTCGTCCTTACAGCTCACATCTTCATTTTCATTCACAGATTTGATGGCGCCAAAGAAACTCCAGGATATCGGCTGTGACATGTGTATATATTTCATGAACGAAGCAGAGACATTTCTCAGGAACGACTCCTTAACTGAAGTAAGTAAAGGATGTATTGACAGCATGGGTGGCGTAACGGTGAGAGATCTTGCCTCTCACCATGTCAACCAGCGGGTTCTCCGAGACTCGAAGCTTGAACGTGTTCCTTTTCCATCCACAGAAACAGTTTGAGAAAATGTTGTTAGTGCTGTGTAATGAATTCAAGTACATGGCGTTTCAGGTTGGTTATGCATGTTTAATGCTGCACCGATGGTAACTATGGCAACAGCCCATGACGTAGTAATATTCAAAATAGTATATATCAATATAAATAATAAAATAATAATGCGATGTAATAGCCCCACAGAGGTACGAGCTTTAACACTATCCCTTTTCTGAGTTGGATAAACAAAGTGCGTTCTGGTCTAGCTTGGGTACAACTGAATAAAAGCTTATAAGCATGATGAACAAAAGATGTCGATACCCAAGCTAGAACACAATGTACCTTGTTCGCAGGTCTTTTAAACTTTCAATCTTTTAGTTGTCTGCAAAAATAAGATTAGGGTAAGGTAAGATTAGGGGGTCAACTTTTTTTACTTTTCTTATCCTCAGTGCAAGCAGATGGTGAAGCAGTACGGTTCACTACTTTATGAACTACTAACAGAGCTCAAACCTTATCAGGTTTGCCAGGTATTATATATGGGAAACGTCTTTTAATTCTATCCGGATGTCATCATAGAATATAACAATCGTCAGTTGCTTTTGGCGTTCGTTACTACATTTCAAATGCTCATTGATCGAAGAAAGTTTTGCGCTTTTAACCTTAGTTTATTTTGACCAGGAAATCATGATGTGCCCAGCAACCGCTCCAGCTGAGCTGGCGAGCGACCCACGGTGCTTCCTGGGAGCATCGTTCTGGTGTGCCAGCTTGAAGAACGCTGAACGATGTAGCGTAAGTCAATAGACCCCTTGCATGTGACATCAAAGCAGCTCAATTTGGAACACAAAACAAAAGAATTTCATCTTCTGAGAAAAGGAATGTCCTCCAAATTGAGCTGCATTCCGACGTGCTGTCAAAGCATCCATCTTTTACATACAATTTTGTATAGATCTAACATTTTCTCTATTTACTGATCTCAATACAGGCACTTCAGTATTGCAAGTCTCATATTTGGAATGCGCAGAACTTCGGGTGACCAGCGACGTGATTGGTTGCCTTGCATTCAATCAGGACTCTGCTAGTGTATGCAAATGAGTCTAACCTGAGTATCAGGCCTAGGGGGGGTCTGCCTGTTATTCAGGTTAAACTCGTCGTCAGTTCTTCCTTGCTAGATTTGTATCGTGTAGCCGTATCATAACTCTATATTACTATATATCTGCATGGGCTATAGTAAAATACTATTAAACAAACTCGTACTATACAAAGTTTAGCTGTTTGAAACAGGTTGTTTCTGTATATCTTACTACAACCGTATCATCTCTGCATGCGGCACATCATCCCGGGGGGGGGGGGGATCATCCCGGGGGGGGGGGGGAAGGGGTACTCCGCCAGAATTTGGGTAGGGGTGTTCCGTTGGGATTCTGAAAGGAGTACCCTGTTTATGACAAAAAAACTCATGTTCATCAAACAAGACCAAGTTTATACAATAATTAAAAGATGTATCACCTCGTAACGTCTTGGTGCTCGGTTGCGCATAAGGCCTTGATACTAAACTTATGCTTTGATTGATTTATCCCAGGTTCAGTTATCGATATTAAAATGTATTCTAGCATATATTTTTTAAATTTTCGCGGTCGGCCAGACTTATTTAGATGCGTACCAAAGAAGCCGGGCAAATTATTTTATAATTATTAACGAGAAGTTCCAGCAGAAATGGTCCAAGTAGTGCGGACGTGCTTTATATTCATAACACATTCTCCCTTCAGCTCTTTACTATGGCTAACTATAGTCAATAGGACTGACAAGGACTGCCTAAATTGAATATTGATATTTGAAATGTGCTTGTGAACGTGATTATACAAGATCGTGTGGGCCTTGGGCTGTCCTGCTGGTCATGCAAGGTCAGTGTCCATCTTCGCGATCAGGTTACATCTACTTCCGTTGAACTACGCATCTTTAAATCGAGCCAACAACTCGTGCAGTGAGAACCCCAAGATTTTCTTCAGCGTTTGAGATACAACTAAACAACCGTAAACATGAAGTTCTTCGTAATACTGCTTCTAGCAGTTGCAGGTAATATCTTTATATGCTTATATTTTATTTTTGTGTTATTAGTTTGCTTATTTATAGTTGCTGAATTTAAGTAAAGTTATATTGCGTGGGACAATTTCTGTTTCTTCAAGCATCATATCATTCTACTCTAGAGAATTTCGTCAAATCATTTTGTAGTTGGGTCTGTAAGCGATGCTATACATCACTGATTTGAATCAGTGACTGGTAGTTTACTCATAAAATGTGCTAAATGAAGGCATAAAGAAGTGATCAAGCTATAGCTCCACGGAAGGTTGGCCCTCGTACTGATAGTCCTGATATGTCATATATACATCATCTCCCCTGATCTATAATTATACACGCGAGTAAAAACATGTCCATGATTTATCCAACAACCCTCCAACAACTCCGTTGCATGATACAATCCATATTAATCAGCTAAAGGGTATCGATAGCTTTGTAATATTACACAATATGACATTATACTATCTTTCATGGGCGGAATATAAGATAAGGTTGATTATAAAACGTTTTTGCAATAACAATTATGGAGAAAATGTGTTCTCCGTAAGATGATATATATCTGAGCAACAAACTCTATTGTTCTTGTGGCTACTTATATTTCCCATACTCATAGCGAGCGGATTTTCGAAAAAATTAAGGTCACCTGAGTGACCTGCTGTTACATGAAAATGTAAGGAAATGTTAAAGGGTTTATATTCGGGAAGCTGAAACCCTTTTTATGTAGTTAATGCAATGATATAATGATGTTTTCGATCAAAACAAGCCTCCTTATTATTCCCCAATCCTTGTGAGAAACAAGAATAACATCTCAATAACATCGCGATAGACACGAAAAACTTATGAAGTTTACCAGTCAACGGGGAATTTGACCTTGACACGCCAGTGTTGTTGATCTTGGAATAATCCTGTAGACCGAGCTGTCACATGATGAGCATGGGTGCTAGGGTCCTGGAATAACAGGACAGGAATAAAGGGAATCGGAACGGTGGAATTAATTCACTGATGCATCGTCCCCAGGCTAGTCTTGTCGACTTTCGGCATCACGTCACGTGTGTGCCTCTCAGTTGGATTTCGAAGCTGACAATTAGTGGTCTGGGGACGAGGCTAGTAAGGACTTTTTGATATTAGTAAGATACCACTGTGTTCTTTGCATGTACACACATTAACACAGGGTTAGCCTCATTTGGACATAAAAATATTCAAGAAACGCAGGTTAAGCGAAGAATGCACAACTTCAATAATACGAAAACTTTGAAATTCTATTAAACATTATCAAATCTAAAATGAACTTAACTTTCCTCTTTCTCTCTCTCTGTCTTTCTCTTTTCAATTGACGCTAGAAATATTTGATTTCATATTCATTTTACGATATCAGATCTCACTATCGTAAACAACGAGAAAAAAAGGGGCCCAGACGGGAATCGAACCCGTGACCTCTCGCACCCGAAGCGAGAATCATACCACTAGACCACTGAGCCATCTTGATGTATTGTAATTTTGCAATATTTTATCCTCTATGTTTGCTAACAGTATGTTCCCGGCGCGTATATTTGTTAAATTTAAAAAATAGATGTTTATTTTCTCTGCCATTACCCACATTTTCCTGCTTAGAAGTTTCCTGCTCATTTTATTGTTTTTGGGAAAATTAATGTAGTTTAAACCGTTCTAAGTTCAAAATAAGACTGGTAACGACTGAGCAAAGTATTATGGGGCTGACATATCGAAGAAAAGATCAGAATAATCCGCCATCTTGGATAGCAAAAGTCATTTGAAGCTTTTCTTGAACTTGGGATAATATTAAACCCAAGCCGTGTAACAAAATGCTTTATGAAAATAAGAAGTAGTAATTCTTATTTTCAGCCAATGCCTTTCCCAAGCTCACACCTCGCTTGAAGCAAGAAATAGAAGCCGAGAAGTTGTCGTCTCTTCTGATGCCCGGCCCAGTGCTGACGCCAAACAAGATTAGTGTTGAAGTGGAACCTGTGAATGCTTCGCCTGAGTGTATTCTGTGTGAATATATCATGGATAAGCTGGACCAGATGCTCACTCAAAATTCCACCGAGGTGAGGAACAAGCAAACAAGCAAACAAGCAAACAAGCAAACAAGCAAACAAGCAAACAAGCAAACAAGCAAACAAGCAAACAAGCAAACAAGCAAACAAGCAAACAAACAAACAAGCAAACAAACAAACAAGCAAGCAAACAAGTAGGTGGGATAGGGATTGAGAAAACTATAAAATGTATGAATTAAAGTCAACCTGTTTTATTTGTAGGAAGAAATCAAAGAAGCCTTGAAAAAGGTGTGCAGCTTGTTGCCGTCAACTATCAGTGCTGAGGTAAGGTCCTGCATGTCAGTGACAGGACAAGCAAAATAGTCGTTTCCATTGTTCATTGTTTTATTGTCACCTCTCTCTCACCGCGCTCTGATTGGTCTAGAATCGTGCTGTATTACTAAACACTACATGTGGAAAGCTGTTTTATTGTTTTAAAATTCTTCACGTATCTTCTTGCAGTGCACGGAATTCATCGACCAATACGCAGACTTGGTCCTTAAGTATCTGTCACAGGGACTCAATCCTCAGATGGTGTGCACAGAGCTCGGGCTGTGCAAAGGCTTAAACCTTATCCAAGGTAACTATGAACAGACTTGCACTTGCAATGACAATAGCTATACAGCTGAGCGGTGAACGCGTCGCGCAAAGCATGAGTGGACAAAATGACTAAACGTTTTTGAAGCTTGAAAGAAAGAGGCATAAATGGATGAAGTCGGATTTAGTTTTTTTACAGGTAACCAAACATGTTGAATGAAATACAAATAATGAATTTTTTTGCAATCAGAGAAATCTGAGATATTCTAGATAATTTGACGAGCTTGTCAAACATAGCAACGGTAACAAAGGGGAGTCGGAAGCAAACCCAAAGCAGACCCAAAAGTCAACATTTTCGATATAAATCAGTAATTTATTTTTGATGTTCTAGATGTCTTACCTAATACAAATGACGTTGTTGTGATAAATGAAGTTGGAAGTACGACTTCTTGTGAGCTTTGTAAAACAGTTGCTCAGGAGCTTGAGAGTCTCATTACCCAAAACTCCACTCAGGTCAGTACTGATTACCTCCTTATCTCTCCACAACAATATCATTGGCGGATTTATGGTTAATCAAAGTATTCCATGACATTGTCGTTATAAACATAAGGTATTAAATGAAACGTGCTCATGGAATGTCATGGAAACGCCTTGATTGACGTCCCCCAAAACCTACTTCATCTCGGCGACAATGGGGAAGCTCTGTATTCTAGGCATACTCTTCTGTAATATTACGTTTGCATAATGATTTTTCTTTCTTTTTGTAGCAAGAGATTGAACAGGCCTTAGAGCAAGTCTGTAGCCTCTTGCCAGCAGAATTAAAGAAAGAGGTAATATAAAAGTGTATGGAACAGTTGTAGGTAGAAAATAGAGAATGGATGCATGGATGCATGGATGCATGGATGCATGGATGCATGGATGCATGGATGCATGGATGCATGGATGCATGGATGGGAATAAATGGAGAAACGAGACAATACCATCCTGCTATTTTTAAATTTATTCTCTTACAGTGTGACCAGTTCGTTGAACAGTACCTACCAGAAATCCTAAACCTTTTGGCCTTGGAAATCACACCCGACATGCTTTGCAAGGAACTTGGTCTGTGCCCGTCCTTGTTAAAGGGTAAAATACACCTCTACTTATATTACTCGCTTTGTTTTCGTAATGGTGAAACTGTTTCTTAGTATTGAATATGTTTTCGTACTTAGCAACAGCCGTTGAAGTGATGGAAGTAACAGCTCCAAAAGATGCCAATCTGACTTGTGATTTCTGTCGCAAGATTATTGGATTAGCAAAAGAACTGGCATCTAAGAATGACACAGAGGTACAAATATCACATTTTAAAATATATATATATATATATATTCTAATTATTAATTACGATTTATTTATCATTAATTATCATTGGGAAGCACGGGTGGCGTGCGCTGCTAATGCGCCGCCTCTCACCAATGCGGCCCGAGTTCGAGTCCTGCCGATCTCGATGTCGTATGTGAGTAGAGTTGTTTGTTGGTTCTCTCCTGTGCTTCGAGGGTTTTTCTCCGGGTTCTCCGGTTTTCCTCCCTCCTCAAAAATCAACTCCTAAATTCTAATTCGATCTTTGGGCTTTCACTTAGTTTAGAGCCTAGCTCTGTTGTGATTGTCCCACGCTGTGATACGACAGCGAAAAGCTTCGTATAATTATTCTCTAAAGAATACAATTTGAAAAATCTCCATGAGTCCTTTTTCGCCGATTTCAAATCTTGGGAGAGACGGGGTTGAACTCCAGGGAATGTTAATAGTCCTTTTTCTGATTCCGTAAATACCGCTGTGTTTTATGACTGAAGACTCATCTCCACAGGCTTAGCTTTACTTAATAAGAGCAAATCATTTGCAAATGTCAACTTTAATGTAGAGAACGTGCAGCTTGAACAATATCAATGTTTTGAAATCCCACGGACTTTTAATGGTATATCGGTGAATAGCTGACTTATAAACGAGGCTAAGCCTGTGCAAATGAGTCTGTGGTCTTCAAAAACAGCGGTATGCATCGAATGCGAAACTATTGTATTCACCTGAAAACGAAATATAAAGATAAAAACTTTCTTTTGAAAAACTCTGCCAACAGTTCCAGATTTATCCAACAAATTCTGAATCCTGTGTGTATTGATCATGGTTGTTGCGCTATAGAGGCTTTGCGCCATCACGTGATGGTATCCATGACATGAGGCAAGAACAATTGATTCTGGTTTAATCTAATTTACATGAGAAAGAATACAGTTTCCAAGGGAGGGAAAGACTATTGTTGTGCCTCCTGTCATGGCTGCCAACACGTGATGGTACAAAGCCTTTATTCAAACACCGAATATGTGGTTTCGTCTTGGTTTATTAATTTCACAGCAAGATGTGGAAAAGTTGTTGGACCTTGTTTGTTACTACATGTTACCAATCATCAAAGAGGTAAGCCGTTCGTACATACGACATCGTTAAATTCCGATTAAGCGGCTCCATTTTGCTAAGGGCTTTGCGATACACTTTAACCAGGTTTTGGATTGAAAAGAGACCCATTATTAACGGTTTATTATTAACTATTTAAAAAAATTGAGTTCTAAAGAATTTTCCCTTCCTTCCTTCATTCCTTCCTTCCTCCCTTCCTCTCTTCCTTCCTTCCTCCCTTCCTTCCTTCCTACCTTCCTTCCTTTCTTCCTTCCTTCCTTCCTTCATTCTTTCCTCCCTTCCTTCCTTCCTTCCTCACTCCCTCCCTTCCTTCCTTCTCCCTTCCTTCCTTCCTTCCTTCCTCCCTCCCTCCCTTCCTTCCTTCCTTCCTTCCTTACACCCACCCACCCACTCATACGTTCAATTCGATCACTCCGGTGTATCATATCTTTAAATATCTTGTTCCACTTTCAGTGCAAGGACTTCATTCATAACACCATCCCAGAGATTTTTAACGAACTCAAGAAAATGGACCCTGATGCCATTTGTAAGGTAAGAACCGTAACTTGTTTGACGTCAAAGAGAGCACGATGAGGTATTTTATTTAAGACGTCATGAACAAGTGCTTTGACACCGAGAAACGGGTATTGTTGCAAGTTGTTTTTAATACCTTGTTGAAATATTATGAGTTTTTGATATGCGTTAATGTTATGTTTATGTTAAATATCCAACTGCAAATCCAATTGACCTTATTCACTTGGGCGTAATGTTTGTCCATTTCAGACCACGTGTCATTCTCGGTCTTGAGAATGTTTGAGTTGTCTTCTCATGCAAAACCATTAAACAAAGAAATGATACTCTAGGGATTGACACGTGATCTGTAATGGGCAAAACATTACACCAAAGGAAATACGATCTAGTATCATTAGTGTTGTATCGGGTATCCGAGGAAATACGATCTAGTATCATTAGTGTTGTATCGAGTATCCGAGGAAATACGATCTAGTATCATTAGTGTTGTATCGAGTATCCGATGAAATACGATCTAGTATCATTAAGTGTTGTATCGGGTATCCAAGGAAATGCACGTGACCTTAAAGCAATCATCTCATTGGCGCAACAAGTCATATAACCCAAGCCTGGGACCTATAGAGGAAGAATCCGATCCTCAACTAAGTCGCGCCTAAGGAGTCCTATTTTGATATCATTACATCATGAAGCAATTTATGGTGGTAATCATGATTTCTTTACATGATTCCTTAGCAACTCAAGCTGTGTCCTGAATTGAGCGGCATGAACAGTGAAGTCAGAGGCTTCATGACGGACTTCAATCGCGATGTACTACCTTGATTTGGTCGGCGATGTGAGTAGTTATTTGATGACACTTTGGGTGATTATCTGTTCATCTTACCATCTTTTTATCCATCCATCCATCCATCCATCCATCCTCCATCCATCCATCCATCCCTCCCTCCCTCCTTCCCTCCATCCATCCATCCATCCATCCATCCATCCATCCATCCATCCATCCATCCATTCCATCCCTCCCTCCCTCCCTCCCTCCCTCCATCCATCCATCCATTCCATCCATCCATCCATCCATCCATCCATCCGTCCGTCCATCCATCCATCCATCCATCCATCCATTCCATCCCTCCCTCCCTCCCTCCATCCATCCATCCATCCATCCATCCATACATACATCCATCCATCCATCCATCCATTCCATCCATCCCTTCCTCCCTCCCTCACTCCCTCCCTCCATCCATCCATCCATCCATTCCATCCATCCCTTCCTCCCTCCCTCACTCCCTCCCTCCATCCATCCATCCATCCATTCCATCCATCCATCCATCCATCCCTTCTTCCCTCCATTCATCCATCCATCCATCCATCCATCCATTCAAATTCATTAATTGTTTCGATCGTCGTTCAACATCCATATTTATTATTATTATTTTTGACACAGGTCACCAAGTTCTGCAAGCTCTCTCATCATCTTTATAAGTACCTCCAATTTTTTATGATAAATGTGCTAAAGTCAATCAAATGTCCTAGTAATAAGAGTTTATACCCTTTGTAAATGGATAATTAATTAAAAACAACAAATTGACGAATAACTCAGAAAAGTCGTTGTCTTGATTTCCAGTGTAACGTATGAATAAATAAATCAGAAATGATCCATGCAGGTAATTGCTTTGAAACGGCATCACATTGCTTGACATTAACACACGGCATCTTTTTAACCTTATCATTTCTTCCTTATCATTTCTTCCTTCTTTCCTTCATCCCATTCATCCATTCCATGCTATTTCATTCATCCATCCATAAATCTGCCACCCCGTTACCTCAGTTGGTAAGAGTTGTGTTTGTCTGTTGTGCGGGACGACATGCAGTTCAAGCCTGGACCGGACCAACACTCAGGGTCTTCAAATAACTGAGGAGACGGTGCTGCCTTTGTTCATTACATCTGCAAACGGTTAGAATTTAAAGTTGATCGGACGACCACTTTAAATAGCCATCCAGTCTCTCCATACTCATCATTACTAACCAATATCGGAGAGACGCAAAACAATCGTCTAGGACGATTACCTACACCTCATACTAACCACCTCTCCTTCATAAATCATTGAAAAGGATTTTAAACATATCAATATCCAAAATATATAACTATCACAATAATCATTGATCCTTCGCAAATCATTCATATCTTTTCGAAAGGTGTGAAGATGGACCAAAATCGATCAAAACCATGGGCTATAGACCATGCTTTTTGCCCAAAAATGGCCAAAAATCACCTATTTTGCATCCTTCATAAATAATGCATAATTTTTCAAAAGGTGTGAAAATGGGCCAAAATCGATCAAAAGCATGGGCTATAGTCCATGCTTTTTGCCCAAAAATGACCAAAAATGACCTATTTTGCATCCTTCATAAAAAATGCATATTTTTGCAAAAGGTGTGGAAATGGGCCAAAATTGATCAAAACCATGGGCTATAGTCCATGCTTTTTGCCCAAAAATGGCCCAAAATGACCTATTTTGCATCCTTCATAAATTATTCATCTCTTCATAAAAGGTGTGAAAATGGGCCAAAATTGATCAAAACCATGGGCTATAGTCCATGCTTTTTGCCCAAAAATAGCCAAAAATCACCTATTTTGCATCGTTCATAAATTATTCATCTCTTCATAAAAGGTGTGAAAATGGGCCAAAATTGATCAAAACCATGGGCTATAGTCCATGCTTTTTGCCCAAAAATGACCAAAAATGACCTATTTTGCATCCTTCATAAAAAATGCATATTTTTGCCAAAGGTGTGAAAATGGGACAAAATTGATCAAAACCATGGGCTATAGTCCATGCTTTTTGCCCAAAAATAGCCAAAAATCACCTATTTTGCATCCTTCATAAATTATTCATCTCTTCATAAAAGGTGTGAAAATGGGCCAAAATTGATCAAAACCATGGGCTATAGTCCATGCTTTTTGCCCAAAAATAGCCAAAAATCACCTATTTTGCATCGTTCATAAATTATTCATCTCTTCATAAAAGGTGTGAAAATGGGCCAAAATTGATCAAAACCATGGGCTATAGTCCATGCTTTTTGCCCAAAAATGACCAAAAATGACCTATTTTGCATCCTTCATAAAAAATGCATATTTTTGCCAAAGGTGTGAAAATGGGACAAAATTGATCAAAACCATGGGCTATAGTCCATGCTTTTTGCCCAAAAATAGCCAAAAATCACCTATTTTGCATCCTTCATAAATTATTCATCTCTTCATAAAAGGTGTGAAAATGGGCCAAAATTGATCAAAACCATGGGCTATAGTCCATGCTTTTTGCCCAAAAATAGCCAATAATAACCTATTTTGCATCGTTCATAAATAATGCATATTTTTTCAAAAGGTGTGAAAATGAACCAAAATCGATCAAAACCTTGGGCTATAGTCCATGCTTTTTGCCCAAAAATAGCCAAAATTGACCTATTTTGCATCCTTCATAAATAATGCATATTTTTCCAAAAGGTGTGAAAATAAACCAAAATCGTTCAAAAATATGGGCTATAGTCCATGCTTTTTGCCCAAAAATGGCCAAAAATGACCTATTTTACATCCTTCATAAAAAATGCATATTTTTGAAAAAGGTGTGGAAATGGGCCAAAATCGATCAAAACCATGGGCTATAGTCCATGCTTTTTGCCCAAAAATGGCCAAAAATGACCTATTTTGCATCCTTCATAAAAAATGCATATTTTTGCAAAAGGTGTGAAAATAAACCAAAATCGTTCAAAACCATGGGCTATAGTCTATGCTTTTTGACCAAAAATGTCCAAAAATGACTTATTTTGCATCCTTCATAAATTATTCATCTCTTCATAAAAGGTGTGAAAATGGGCCAAAATTGATCAAAACCATGGGCTATAGTCCATACTTTTTGCCCAAAAATAGCCAAAAATGACCTATTTTGCATCGTTCATAAATTATTCATCTCTTTATAAAACGTGTGAAAATGGGCTAAAATCGATCAAAACCATGGGCTATAGTCCATGCTTTTTGCCCAAAAGTGACCAAAAATAACCTATTTTGCATCCTTCATAAATAATGCATATTTTTGCAAAAGGTATGGAAATGGGCCAAAGTCGATAAAAACCAAGGGCTATAGTCCATGCTTTTTGCCCAAAAATGGCAAAAAATGACCTATTTTGCATCGTTCATAATATATTCATCTCTTCATAAAAGGTGTGAAAATGGTCCAAAATCGATCAAAAGCATGGGCTATAGACCATGCTTTTTGCCCAAAAATGGCCAAAAATGACCTATTTTGCATCCTTCATAAATAATGCACATTTTTCCAAAACGTGTAAAAATGAACCAAAATCGTTCAAAACCATGGGCTATAGTCTATGCTTTTTGACCAAAAATGTCCAAAAATGACTTATTTTGCATCGTTCATAAATTATTCATCTCTTCATAAAAGGTGTGAAAATGGGCCAAAATTGATCAAAGCCATGGGCTATAGTCCATGCTTTTTGCCCAAAAATAGCCAAAAATGACCTATTTTGCATCGTTCATAAATTATTCATCTCTTTATAAAACGTGTGAAAATGGGCTAAAATCGATCAAAACCATGGGCTATAGTCCATGCTTTTTGCCCAAAAGTGACCAAAAATAACCTATTTTGCATCCTTCATAAATAATGCATATTTTAGCAAAAGGTATGGAAATGGGCCAAAGTCGATAAAAACCAAGGGCTATAGTCCATGCTTTTTGCCCAAAAATGGCAAAAAATGACCTATTTTGCATCGTTCATAATATATTCATCTCTTCATAAAAGGTGTGAAAATGGTCCAAAATCGATCAAAAGCATGGGCTATAGACCATGCTTTTTGCCCAAAAATAGCCAAAAATGACCTATTTTGCATCCTTCATAAATAATGCACATTTTTCCAAAACGTGTAAAAATGAACCAAAATCGTTCAAAACCATGGGCTATAGTCTATGCTTTTTGACCAAAAATGTCCAAAAATGACTTATTTTGCATCGTTCATAAATTATTCATCTCTTCATAAAAGGTGTGAAAATGGGCCAAAATTGATCAAAGCCATGGGCTATAGTCCATGCTTTTTGCCCAAAAATAGCCAAAAATAACCTATTTTGCATCGTTATTAAATTATTCGTCTCTTTATAAAAGGTGTGAAAATGGGCCAAAATCGATCAATACCATGGGCTATAGACCATGCTTTTTGCCCAAAAATAGCCAAAAATAACCTATTTTGCATCCTTCATAAATTATTCATCTCTTCGTAAAAGGTGTGAAAATGGGCCAAAATTGATCAAAACCATGGGCTATAGTCCATGCTTTTTGCCCAAAAATGGCCCAAAATGACCTATTTTGCATCCTTCATAAATTATTCATCTCTTCGTAAAAGGTGTGAAAATGGGCCAAAATCGATCAAAACCATGGGCTATAGTCCATGCTTTTTGCCCAAAAATAGCCAAAAATCACCTATTTTGCATCCTTCATAAATTATTCATCTCTTCATAAAAGGTGTGAAAATGGTCCAAAATCGATCAAAAGCATGGGCTGTAGACCATGCTTTTTGCCCAAAAATGGCCAAAAATGACCTATTTTGCATCCTTCATAAATAATGCACATTTTTCCAAAAAGTGTAAAAATGAACCAAAATCGATCAAAACCATGGGCTATAGTCTATGCTTTTTGACCAAAAATGTCCAAAAATGACTTATTTTGCATCCTTCATAAATTATTCATCTCTTCATAAAAGGTGTGAAAATGGGCCAAAATTGATCAAAACCATGGGCTATAGTCCATACTTTTTGCCCAAAAATAGCCAATAATAACCTATTTTGCATCGTTATTAAATTATTCCTCTCTTTATAAAAGGTGTGAAAATGAACCAAAATCGATCAAAAGCATGGGCTATAGACCATGCTTTTTGCCCAAAAATGGCCAAAAATGACCTATTTTGCATCCTTCATAAAAAATGCATATTTTTGCAAAAGGTGTGGAAATGGGCCAAAATCGATCAAAACCATGGGCTATAGTCTATGCTTTTTGCCCAAAAATGGCCAAAAATGACCTATTTTACATCGTTCATAAATTATTCATCTCTTTATAAAAGGTGTGAAAATGGTCCAAAATCGATCAAAACCATGGGCTATAGACCATGCTTTTTGCTCAAAAATGGCCCAAAATGACCTATTTAGCATCCTTCATAAATAATGCATATTTTTCCAAAAGGTTTAAAAATCAAGCAAAATCGATCAAAACCATGGGCTATAGTCCATGCTATTTGCCCAAAAATGGCCCAAAATGACCTATTTTGCATCCTTCATAAATTATTCATCTCTTCGTAAAAGGTGTGAAAATGGGCCAAAATTGATCAAAACCAAGGGCTATAGTCCATGCTTTTTGCCCAAAAATGGCCAAAAATGACCTATTTTGCATGCTTCATAAATTATTCATCTCTTCATAAAAGGTGTGAAAATGGGCCAAAATTGATCAAAACCATGGGCTATAGTCCATACTTTTTGCTCAAAAATAGCCAATAATAACCTATTTTGCATCGTTATTAAATTATTCCTCTCTTTATAAAAGGTGTGAAAATGGGCCAAAATCGATCAAAAGCATGGGCTATAGACCATGCTTTTTGCCCAAAAATGGCCAAAAATGACCTATTTTGCATCCTTCATAAATAATGCATATTTTTGCAAAAGGTGTGGAAATGGGCCAAAATCGATCAAAACCATGGGCTATAGTCCATACTTTTTGCCCAAAAATGGCCAAAAATGACCTATTTTACATCGTTCATAAATTATTCATCTCTTTATAAAAGGTGTGGAAATGGTCCAAAATCGATCAAAACCATGGGCTATAGACCATGCTTTTTGCTCAAAAATGGCCCAAAATGACCTATTTAGCATCCTTCATAAATAATGCATATTTTTCCAAAAGGTGTGAAAATGAACCAAAATTGATCAAAACCATGGGCTGTAGTCCATGCTTTTTGCCCAAAAATTGCGAAAAATGACCTATTTTGCATACTTCATAAATTATTCATCTCTTTATAGAAGGTGTGAAAATGGGCCAAAATCGATCAAAACCATGGGCTATAGACCATGCTTTTTGCCCAAAAATGGCCAAAAATGACCTATTTTGCATACTTCACAAATCATTCATCTCTTTAAAAAAGGTGTGAAAATGGGCCAAAATCGATCAAAACCATGGGCTATAGTCTATGCTTTTTGCCCAAAAATGGCCAAAAATGACCTATTTTGCATCGTTCATAAATAATGCATATTTTTTCAAAAGGTGTGAAAATGAACCAAAATCGATCAAAACCATGGGCTATAGTCCATGCTTTTTGCCCAAAAATGACCAAAAATGAACTATTTTGCATACTTCATAAATTATTCATCTCTTTATAAAAGGTGTGAAAATGGGCCAAAATCGATCAAAACCATGTGCTATAGTCCATGATTTTTGCCCAAAAGTGGCCAAAAATGATCTATTTTGCAGCCTTCATAAATTATGCTTTTTTTTTCATAAGGGGTAAAATATACGATATATTCTGTGTACGTGGTGGGATAGCAGGGTGGTAATAAAACATGTATTAAAGAAGAAGTACAAGAGTAATATAGAAAGAAGAAGAACAACAAAAAGAAGACAAACTGTCTTTTGTATTAAAGTGGAAAGAATAAGAAAATAAAGGCAAACTTTATATAATATTAGTGTGATTTTTCTTTGCCCTTGAAGCAATATTCTACGTAATATGACATTGTCGAAGACGCAAATATTATTGTCATTTTTCCTTTTTCCTTTTTGATTATAAGTTGTAATTATACAACTTTGTTTTATTGGCTAAGTAAAATCAATCTGATGGAATCATACGATTACCTTTTTGTCTATGTTTGCCTAATGATATGACATGTCCGTCAAATGCTCGTCAAATCTCGTTATCAGCTTCCTGCTTAATTTGCATTTGTTAGTTTACTCAGGGTTCCACTTTGCTATGTTTTCGCCATGATGAGCGTCCAAGCTATTCTTGTGAATTGATACAAGTTTTATGCTCAAAAATGCAAAAAGAAATCATTGTTTTGAGTGTAGTTTTAGTTTTTGTCTATCCTGATTGTCACATTTCGATAAGCTCCATCGCTCTAGAGGGATTTACTTACGGGATCTTTAAAACATCGGGAATCAGAGATTGTTTTCAGCAATGCAGACAAGAGCCATCCTGTCAGAGTCTTGACTATTATACTAATATATCGCTGTGTGAGCTTAATAACCGAACAATTGCGCAGAAACCTTCGCATGTGAAGAAACAAGTTGGTTCAACGTATTTTGAAAACCCGTATAAAGGTAGGAAGAATAATCCATCCATCCATCCATCCATCCATCCATCCATCCATCCATCCATCCATCCATCCATCCATCCATCCAACCATCCATCCAACCATCCATCCAACCATCCATCTATCCATTTATTATTCAAGTCATTAAATTTTTCATTCTCATAAATAATATCCATCCATCTATCTTTTTTTTTCAGTTCCTTTGGGTTCGTCGGCATCAGTTCCCGCAATTTCATGTCAAGAAATCAACAACACATCTTCTAGTGCAAAAGAAGGCTACTTCTGGATACTTGATGGCATCACACTTAGTCCTGTCAAACGATACTGCCTAATGGGTAATGTCATTGATGTTCAGTTACCAAACTTGAAACTTTGCCATAATATTTTTTCCTGATATTTGTCTTTAATTTACAGCCAATTCAAACACAGAAATAAATTCATTTACAGTTAATACTGAATACTATGGAACTGAGGTTATTGCGTTATAAATTAAAGTGAGAGTGCGCCAAAACCAGAATAAATCCATTATGTTTTAGTATAGCGAAATTTATCTCAAGCTATATTTTACAGCAAATAACTTGCATAAACACATACGCCAATAATATAGAACGTCTAGTTTAGTTTATTCAGGCCTCAATTGTTTACTTAATATTTAAATATTCAATATACAGCTTGTAGCTTGTTTGATCAATAATCTTAAATCTTAATTTAGTTATTTTCATCTCAAAAGTACGACAACCAATTTATATCGAACTTCTAAATAGTGCAAAATTTTGTCGGAACATTATATGAAATCCCTGAAATTTTTTCCATATTTTCACTTCTTGTTGTCATGTTTTCGTGATCGTATCTAAATTACGCACTCTTCACACATCAAATCGAAATATGGCGTCCAATAGGCCCTTTGCAGCTAAGCAATCACATGCTGATTGATTCACTGAGAGCAAATGAATGAACATCTTGATTCCCATCAGTGAAATTTACTGGACTGCAAACAAACTTTCTACAACCTGTTTCGAGAGATCGTAATAAAACTATATTTCGTAACACACTGGATACACATGTTTTCATTCAGTTCTTTACAAGTAGCTAAAAAGAATCACCAATTTAATATAAAAACAAAAATTTTGCGGTCCAGTACAGACACGTGACCGTTAACTGCAAAGGGCCTATTTAAATAATTATTGATTTGGACTGAGTAGCCTCTCATACATGTGAAAAACCGACCATTTTATGTTTCAAATTTCACTACGATTCCCCAACGTAACCCTCTATGCAAGTACCTTACCTACCTTCTATATTCCACATATACACATCAGTCCTACGTATCCCACCTATTACCTATCTCATTTGGATCAGAAAACCTGAAAAAGGACTGAAAAATATTAATATGATTTGTTGATTACCAAGTCCCTGAATAACACGTATACAAATCTTCTGATATTTTTAACCACAGGCCACAGCTGTATGAAGTTGGCTGGATCGCCATCAGAAGGGATATATACACTTGCAAATAACGTTGAAGTATGTGTACTTGCCTTTCCTACAAATGAGTTATATGGCATTATATGGCTTATTATCAAACTGGGGAAATTTTACTCACCTTGGCTTAAGGCGCGATTACACGGAGCAATTTTCTCTGCAACTTGTTTCTTAATGGCGTTGCGACACAAGTTGCAAGAGTGTTACACGGTGCAACGGGGTCGCAATCGTTGCCAAAAGTCGATAGAAACGAATTCTGCTTTTTGCAACGTTTGCTGCAACTTGTCTTGCAACATTTTTCAAATTGCGCTGTAGGTTACACGCTGCAATGCTCTGTGCATCTTGTGTCGCAACACTGTTTACTGTTGCCTTGCCTTGCCTTGTCTTGCCTTGCCTTGCCTTGCCTTACAATTCTTTTCTATTAAGGTGTACTGTTACAAAGGATGGACTTTGATCGGTCGCTTCTCTAACAGAGACACAAAGAACTGGATGAGAGACGATGCCTCCTGGTGGTACGACGTCATGACAGGTCAAGGTGACACCACCAACACATCTGTCAATCAAGACATGATATCTCCCGCCTTCTGGTCACTTCCAGGCAGGGAGTTCAAGATCACACGATCTGACGATCCAAGTCACACTGCTCTACTTCAAACCACATCTAACTGTCTGGGATCCCGTACATTTCGTTCAATGATAACGAGCTATGGAAACTTCCGCAACGGTACCGTGTGGGCGAATGACAAATGTCTTGGAAGCTGTAGTGTAGTGTATGGTGGCCAATACTCCTCTACTGATGGATTCTCCCAGGCAAAGTGTAGCAGCAATATCCAAAGCAGTAATAGGATCGGGTTTTGGTGTCATTGGAGTGCTGATGGAGCAGTGATGATGATTGGTGGAGGGGGTAGCGCATGCGCACGAGCTGATCATGGCATCGGTATTACAGAAGAGAACGCAGCTGATTTTGCCACTACACAAGTTGAATGTCACTTCGGAGAAGTTTTAGGCGAAGGAAGTGGTTCTTGTCCGTCATCATCGTATGCTCTTAATTTGTGGATTCGACAGCTTTAAACACATCTTTTTTCCCATTTGTCTCAGTCCGAAGTTGAAAGAAAGACTGGTGATGATTTCTAGGAATTAATTTGGAGATCTAAAACGCTAGACCACGTTCTATGCACTACAAAGTCAATACAAACAACACAAACCAATATGGAAACAAAATAGCTTGATGTGTGTTAGTCTAATTCGCGCAAGGTTATGTACACAGTGCAGTGAGATGCCAGATGCATGCATTTTTATGGTGCTTTTTGTGTAAAAATATAAAAATATTGTATAAATAGATTGTTTAGTACGTTCTTTTCATTGGGATACCAAAATATATATAATAACACTATTCTGTGCGACAGACTAATAATTGCACTCATTATTGATTCACGTTCTCGCTTGCATATCATATAATATGTCAAAAAAGATCGTAAGGTCGCGTTTCATTTTCTCTGCAGCATATTACTTGTTTATACTTGTCGTAACAAGAACCTGGAGTATTTTGTTACTGATGACACAATTTGGCCTAGACAGCATTATTCAATTCCTTAATTATTTCAGCATTTTGTCAGTCAAAATGAATCAGGAAAAGTTGATTTTGAAACCATCAACTAACACACGTACCGTTTTCTGTTTAGTGTTGGTGGTGTTAATGTGTTGTGGTGAATTTGTACGTATCGAGATGATTCTGAAGCAACAAAATACGAAAATACAACAGTTGGAGATCAAGATGACCTTTCAAGCAGTTAATGTAGACAAGATGGCGGCAACCAAAGGAAAGGTTCTAGAACAACTCGCTTTAGACGTTAAGGAATGTTGTGGAAGGACAAAGAAACGAATACAAAGGAGTGTTGACGGACAAGACTTAGTAATGCAGAAAGAAACCGGCAACCATACGAAGAGTGAGAGTCGTCTTGTTGAAAAACTGACCAAAATAATCGATCAGAAAATGAGCAAAGCTATCTCTGCTAAGAACTTTATCGCTATACGAGGGAGAAGAGGCAGAAGAGGACCCAGAGGACCACCAGGACCAATGGGTAAACCAGGTAGAACAGGCAAGCAAGGAATACCGGGACTAAAAGGGGATCCAGGACAAAATGGAGCTCCTGGTCCTCGAGGCATGCCGGGACCAAAAGGGGACCGCGGTCCTTCGTTAGAACATCCATCAGTTGTCATCTCTCCGCCTCATTTAATCGTCAATGAAAGCAAACCAGCCATTTTACACTGTTCTGCAAGTGGATATCCTCGACCTAAGATCGTTTGGAGTAAAGTGGATGGTTCATTGTCCCACAAAAGATCAATGGCTGATGATACTGGTAAACTGTTGATTGAAAACGTCACATTCAATGACTCAGGGGTATATCAGTGTCATGCTTCTAATATCCTTGGTAAAACACAGACAATATCAAAACTCGAGGTGAACTTCCGTCCAAGATTGACATTAAAGAGCGGACCAATCTACGCTAAGATAGGAGACAATGTTACTCTGCCCGTGTGTCACGTGACGGGCCATCCACAGCCGGAAGTTGTATGGCAGAAGCCAGTCGGGCGGTTACCAAGTAAGCGTGTCAGTCTTCGAGATAATCTTTTGACTTTACTAAGCATAACAAGTGAAGATTCTGGTGCCTATCTGTGTAGGGCTGAAAATCAACTTGGATTCGAGGTAGCAGGATGTGTTTTAGTCGTGGTACAGTTGCCTGTAATCATCGTTAGACCTCCGCCTGTATTGAACGCCACACTCACCTCGACCCTTATGCTCAATTGTTCAGCTCAAGGTGCCCCTCCACCGATAATCAGCTGGAGAAAAGAAAAACAGGATCTTCCAGTAGGACGGTATGAAGTACGTCATGGGTCATTGATGATAAAAAATGTGGTCAGCTCTGATTCAGGTGTCTTCGTGTGTACCGCTACGAGTGTTGGAGTTGCTGATATAGTAACTAAAACACGAATTAACATTGTCTACAGAGACTGTGCAGAGATCTACCAATCAGGTGAAAGACGTAACGGTGTGTACACAATACATCCCGACAGTCAAGAAGCCTTTCAAGTCTACTGTGACATGACAAGTGATGGAGAGGGATGGACTTTGATCGGTCGCTTCTCTAACAGTGACACAAAGAACTGGATGAGAGACGATGGCTCCTGGTGGTATGACGTCATGAAAGGTCAAGGAAGCACCACAAGTACGTCTGTCAATCAAGACATGATATCTCCCGCCTTCTGGTCACTTCCAGGCAGTGAGTTCAAGATCACACGATCTGACGATTCAACTCACACTGCTCTATTACAAACCACATCCAACTGCCTGGGATCTCGTACATTTCGTTCAATGATAACGAGCTATGGAAACTTCCGCAACGGTGTCGTCTGGTCGAATAACAAATGTCTTGGAAGCTGTAGTGTAGCGTATGGTGGTCGATACTCCTCTACTGATGGATTCTCCCAGACAAAGTGTAACAGCAATATCCAAAGCAGTAATAGGATCGGGTTTTGGTGTCATTGGAGTGCTGACGGAGCAGTGATAACGATTGGTGGAGGGGGTAGCGCATGCGCACGAGCTGACCATGGCATAGGTATTACAGAAGAGAACAAAGCTGATTTTTCTACAACACGAGTTGAATGTGACTTCGGAGATATTTTAGGACGAGGAAAAGGTTCTTGTCCGTCATCATCGTATGCTCTTAATTTGTGGATTCGATAAACTGTTGAACATTTGATTATATATTGAGCCATTCTTTATAGTGATAAAAATGATGATAATAATAATAATAATAATAATAATAACAATAACAATAATAATAATAAGTTTACTAGAACTATTATAGGCTTTTAATTAAAACCAAAACGGCTAAAATAAAGCGACACACCTACACCTGAAACGATAAAATCTTTGGACAACAAATCTTGTCATGAAGAAAACGTAAGTAAAATCTTTTTATTATATAAACTATAGTCGTTTACAAAGATTTCTACAACTGAGAAATTTCGTATTTCAACACGTGTAAAAATACGATAATTTTCACATGTAAAATCATAACCAATCAGTTTTCAGTATTCTGTGACGTCATTGCTCTCACAGACGCGGGAAAATCACAACGCTCGGCAGCTTTGTCTCGTATGTGGTCCCAAAGATTGCTCACTGGATCGATAATATTGTTAAAATTATCGAAAATTAAGTTCAAAAACATGGCTGAAAGGTTTGTCACATTTGATTTACAAGACGTCATAGATTTTATCGTGGAGGAGGAAAATGCAAACACCAAAAAAGACAAAGAACGACCTGTCGCTCATTCAGTTATTTCTCACAACTGAGAAGGAGACTCGACCGATTGAAGAGATTCCCACTCAAGAACTCGACTCGTATTTGTCCAGATTTTTGCTATCAGTCAGAAAGAAAAACGGTGAGGAATATGAACCAACCACCCTACGAGGGTGAACAGTCTAGAGTTGAACTTGATTTGGGTTTGTTTACTAGAGACTGTATTTAAATTCTCGGTTTTACGTAATAAAATTCCATTGTTTTCAAAAAAAATACAGTGCTGTGGTTTATATAATAAACAGAAAAATACATGGCCGCTTGGAGGTATGGAAGTTATCTTCTCGTGTTCAAATTTGATATCTCACTCGAAGATAACTTCCATATCTCCGCGAGACCATGTATTATTCTCTATATATAGAACTTTTCTTTCATTTTGGACCCGGAAGTCGTTTTTCCTAACAACTGACGTCACAGTTAAAAGCGGCTTTATTTTCTCGCGACATCAAATATACGATTCCGCCATTGCCATTGAAAAGCACTTTAGGAAAACATATATACCACATTATAAGCCTATCATGAAAACCTGTTAAAGATCATTATTAGAGGAACGGTTCTTTGTTGTAATTCTCAACACAGCAGCACTTACAAGTTTTATATATCGGTGCATGTCTTTAATTCATTATATGAATATTTAAGTTAATAATTCTGTGATTGCGTTCTGTCGCATTGTGAAAGAAATGTTAGAATCTTAAATAAAACTGTTGCACTTCAGGAACATCTTCAGCCGCATGTGTCAACATCTTCAGCCGCATGTGTCAACATCTTCAAAAGCATGTGTCAACATCTTCAGCCGCATGTGTCAACATCTTCAAAAGCATGTGTCAACATCTTCAGCCGCATGTGTCAACATCTTCAGCCGCATGTGTCAACATCTTCAAAAGCATGTGTCAACATCTTCAAAAGCATGTGTCAACATCTTCAAAAGCATGTGTCAACATCTTCAAAAGCATGTGTCAACATCTTCAAAAGCATGTGTCAACATCTTCAAAAGCATGTGTCAACATCTTCAAAAGCATGTGTCAACATCTTCAAAAGCATGTGTCAACATCTTCAGCCGCATGTGTCAACATCTTCATAAGCATGTGTCAACATCTTCATAAGCATGTGTCAACATCTTCAGCCGCATGTGTCAACATCTTCAGCCGCATGTGTCAACATCTTCAGCCGCATGTGTCAACATCTTCAAAAGCATGTGTCAACATCTTCAAAAGCATGTGTCAACATCTTCAAAAGCATGTGTCAACATCTTCAGCCGCATGTGTCAACATCTTCAGCCGCATGTGTCAACATCTTCAAAAGCATGTGTCAACATCTTCAAAAGCATGTGTCAACATCTTCAAAAGCATGTGTCAACATCTTCAAAAGCATGTGTCAACATCTTCAAAAGCATGTGTCAACATCTTCAGCCGCATGTGTCAACATCTTCAAAAGCATGTGTCAACATCTTCAAAAGCATGTGTCAACATCTTCAAAAGCATGTGTCAACATCTTCAAAAGCATGTGTCAACATCTTCAAAAGCATGTGTCAACATCTTCAAAGCATGTGTCAACATCTTCAAAAGCATGTGTCAACATCTTCAAAAGCATGTGTCAACATCTTATCTTCAAAAGCATGTGTCAACATCTTCAAAAGCATGTGTCAACATCTTCAAAAGCATGTGTCAACATCTTCAAAAGCATGTGTCAACATCTTCAAAAGCATGTGTCAACATCTTCAAAAGCATGTGTCAACATCTTCAAAAGCATGTGTCAACATCTTCAAAAGCATGTGTCAACATCTTCAAAAGCATGTGTCAACATCTTCAAAAGCATGTGTCAACATCTTCAAAAGCATGTGTCAACATCTTCAAAAGCATGTGTCAACATCTTCAAAAGCATGTGTCAACATCTTCAAAAGCATGTGTCAACATCTTCAAAAGCATGTGTCAACATCTTCAAAAGCATGTGTCAACATCTTCAAAAGCATGTGTCAACATCTTCAAAAGCATGTGTCAACATCTTCAAAAGCATGTGTCAACATCTTCAAAAGCATGTGTCTACCGAAAAACAAAGTACATTCTGCTAATTCGATATTTTTTTGATGAGGGATTCTTTTGGGATTCTTCTCTGAGGGGTTGGGACATCGGGAACCCTGTGGATTGAATAGGAATGATAAGGAAAACTAGTGCCTTCGGAAGGTTCCAAACAATAATTTTTCCACAGGACTCCCAAACGTATACTAAAGAACCACCACAAGCCAACACGAACTTTCCTCAATCCCCAAATGATCTATGGGAGTGAAGTGGAATGGTGCCAGTTAATTCTGTTATTTCATATTCCAGGTATATCAAGGGTAAGTGCACCCGTACATTTCCATTCGTATCGCTGGCCAGGCATTAAATCCCAGTACGGTTATCCTTATATACCTTGCATCTATTGGGACCTCAAGGGTATGAGTCACCACTGTCAATCCATCGTTATTGGCATCAAGTTCCTAAGAGTGACATAAAAATAGCCCAATAACCACTATTATTTTTGAAATCATTCTCTTAATACCACCAACATGGCCGCCATGTCTTGCATTTACTCTCTTAGGAATCAAGGGAGAATGGTGTAGTGGTAGTTCATTCGTTTCTCACCTCTGGGGTCTCGGGTTTGATTCCTTGACTTCACATCACATATATATAAAGTTTGTAAGTTCTCTCCCTTGATTCGAGAGGTATTCCTTTGGGTACTCCGGTGTTTCTCCCTCCGCAACCTTACAATCTAATAAATCCAAGTTCAGTCTGTGAGATAGCTGAGATAGCAGTGCCCTGACTTAAATCAGTCCAAAGGTTGTTTCAGGGTTCAATCTGTGAGTTAGCAGTGCCCTGACTTACATCAGCCCAGAGGTTGTTTCAGGGTTCAATCTGTGAGTTAGCAGTGCCCTGACTTAGATCAGCCCAGAGGTTGTTTCAGGGTTCAATCTGTGAGTTAGCCGTGCCCTGACTTTGATCAGCCCAGAGGTTGTTTCAGGGTTCAATCTGTGAGTTAGCCATGCCCTGACTTACATCAGCCCAGAGGTTGTTTCAGGGTTCAATCTGTGAGTTAGCCATGCCCTGACTTTGGTCAGCCCAGAGGTTGTTTCAGGGTTCAATCTGTGAGTTAGCCATGCCCTGACTTAGATCAGCCCAGAGGTTGTTTCAGGGTTTGATCTGTGAGTTAGCCATGCCCTGACTTACATCAGCCCAGAGGTTGTTTCAGGGTTCTATCTGTAAGTTAGCCATGCCCTGACTTACATCAGCCCAGAGGTTGTTTCAGGGTTCAATCTGTGAGTTAGCCATGCCCTGACTTTGATCAGCCCAGAGGTTGTTTCAGCAGGGTTCTATCTGTGAGTTAGCCGTGCCCTGACTTAGATCAGCCCAGAGGTTGTTTCATGGTTTGATCTGTGAGGAGTTAGCCTTGCCCTGACTTAGATCAGCCCAGAGGTTGTTACAGAGCTATATATCAATCACACTGCTTCCTTCAGTGTTCATCAGCCCAGAGGTTGTTTTAGGGTTCAATCTGTGAGTTAGCCATGCCCTGACTTACATCAGCCCAGAGGTTGTTTCAGGGTTCAATCTGTGAGTTAGCCATGCCCTGACTTTGATCAGCCCAGAGGTTGTTTCAGCAGGGTTCAATCTGTGAGTTAGCCATGCCCTGACTTACATCAGCCCAGAGGTTGTTTCAGGGTTCAATCTGTGAGTTAGCCATGCCCTGACTTTGATCAGCCCAGAGGTTGTTTCAGGGTTCAATTTGTGAGTTAGCCATGCCCTGACTTAGATCAGCCCAGAGGTTGTTTCATGGTTATATATCAATCACACTGCTTTCTTCAGTGTTCGGTCTGTGAGTTAACTGTGCCCTGAATTTGATTAGCCCATGCAGAGGTTGCTTCAGGGCAGCGATCAAATTAGGCTTCTTTTTCTCTGGTATCTAATCAGAAATTTATCTTGTCATACAACTAACATAGCGCTAGCCGCCAAACTGTGCAATATTCTATACTGATTCTAAAGCCACTACATTGATTGTTGTACCTTAAGATAGCTGTCACTACCATAGTTTTCCCATGTACTTCCATCATCACTATACTTCACGGAATATTTTGTAACCCACTGAACACCATTACTTCTTCCCTGGCTCGCAATCTTTGTAAGCCTCATTTTTTTCTTGAAGTCGATTTGAAGATATTGGCCATTAGATGGTGATAACGGTGCCCAGGCTGATGCATGGTTTAGACGGGCATACCATGGGTATGTAGAATCGGTAGCACTGTAGTAGGAAGATGCTGTCATCTGCGAATCTGTGATCCTGTTGTCTTCAAGTCCAACCGCACTATCGCACCCTACATGGTGGAAATAAATTTCATAATTTATATAAAATGAATGTGTTCGTTCGTTCGTTCGTTAGGTTGGTGGGTTGGTGGGTTGGTGGGTTGGTGGGTTGGTGGGTTGGTGGGTTGGTGGGTTGGTGGGTTGGTGGGTTGGTGGGTCGGTGGGTCGGTGGGTCGGTGGGTCGGTGGGTCGGTGGGTCGGTGGGTCGGTGGGTTGGTGGGTTGGTGGGTTGGTGGGTTGGTGGGTTGGTGGGTTGGTGGGTTGGTGGGTTGGTGGGTTGGTGGGTTGGTGGGTTGGTGGGTTGGTGGGTTGGTGGGTTGGTGGGTTGGTGGGTTGGTGGGTTGGTGGGTTGGTGGGTTGGTGGGTTGGTGGGTTGGTGGGTTGGTGGGTTGGTGGGTTGGTGGGCTTGGTGGGTTGGTGGGTTGGTGGGTTGGTGGGTTGGTGGGTTGGTGGGTTGGTGGGTTGGTGGGTTGGTGGGTTGGTGGGTTGGTGGGTGGTGGGTTGGTGGGTTGGTGGGTTGGGGGTTGGTGGGTTGGTGGGTTGGTGGGTTGGTGGGTTGGTGGGTTGGTGGGTGTGGGCTTGGTGGGTTGGTGGGTTGGTGGGTTGGTGGTTGGTGGGTTGGTGGGTTGGTGGGTTGGTGGGTTGGATGGGTTGGTGGGGTGGTGGGTTGGTGGGTTGGTGGGTTGGGTGGGTTGGTGGGTTGGTGGGCTGGTGGGTTGGCTGGGTTGGTGGGTTGGTGGTGTTGGTGGGTTGGTGGGTTGGTGGGTTGGTGGGTTGGGTGGGTTGGTGGGTTGGTGGGTTGGTGGGTTGGTGGGTTGGTGGGTTGGTGGGTTGGTGGGTTGGTGGGGTGTGGGGTTGGGGGGTTGGTGGGTTGGTGGGTTGGGGGTTGGTGGGTTGGTGGGTTGGTGGGTTGGTGGGTTGGTGGGTTGGTGGGTTGGTGGGTTGGTGGGTTGGTGGGTTGGTGGGTTGGTGGGTTGGTGGGTGGTGGGTTGGTGGGTTGGTGGGTTGGTGGGTTGGTGGGTTGGTGGGTTGGTGGGTGGTGGTGGGGTTGGTGGGTTGGTGGGTTGGTGGGTTGGTGGATTGGTGGGTTGGTGGATTGGTGGATTGGTGGGTTGGTGGGTTGGTGGGTTGGTGGGTTGGTGGGTTGGTGGATTGGTGGGTTGGTGGGTTGGTGGGTTGGTGGGTTGGTGGGTTGGTGGGTTGGTGGATTGGTGGGTTGGTGGGTTGGTTATTATTTCGTTAGTTATTGTTGGTCGGATGATTGTTTGGTTGGTAGTTTCAGGTGGGTTGTTCATTCAGTTGCTTGGGTGGGTCGGTAGGTCGGTAGGTTTTTTATAAACTACCCACCTGCTATTTCCTCTGCTGTCATAGGAATAGATTCACAGTTTCGTGTCTCAACAGATACCCCTTTACATTCATTGGATGGTTCCTCTCCTCGTGGACTATTGTAAGTACAGTTTCTTGATCGGTGTTTTGTTAACGATGTCTGGATCGGTTTAGGGCCACAAGTGTCCGACCACGAACTCCAGGGACTCCAATGAAGGCCTTCGACTGGTAACAAGAAGAGAATATTAGTTCATATTAAATGGTTGCTCCTATCAATGGGCTACTGATCTTGGAATATGCTGGCTCACAAACCCAGCATGGGAGATGGGTGCTCCTATCAATGGGCTCCTGATCTTGGAATATGCTGGCTCACAGACCCAGTATGGGAGATGGATGCTCCTAGTAATGGGCTCCTGATCTTGGGATATACTGACTCACAGACCCAGTATGGGAAATGGATGCTCCTAGTAATGGACTTTGATCTGAGAATATGCTTGCTCAAAGACCCAGTATGGGAGATGTGTGCTCCTATTAATGGACCTTGATCTGAGAATATGCCGGCTCACAGACCCAGTATGGGAGATGTGTGCTCCTTTATATAAAAAATAAGAAGCCTCCTTTAAAGCGACCCCGTCAATCAAACGCTATTTTATGAGAAAAATTGTACTATGATTGACTGACAAAATTCTCACTCTTTTTGTCCAAGAGTGTAGTATGGCCAATGGATGGGTTGCCCCACAAGAGAATATGAACTAAGAGAAGGAATCCTACCTATATAGCCTTGTAACCATCATAAGCACAGTTTGATGCTATTTTTAGCTTGAGATATTTCGAGCGAAGAACCTGATTGGTTGATTTCTTGAGGGTAGGCGGCTTCCAGTTTTGCAGTATACAAAAGCCTGTGTTTTTTTCGTGGACGTAGCGAAATAAGGCGCTTTTCGTGTCCTAAAACGAGGCATTTAAAGGGAAGCATGATTATCGCGCGGGCATGGTAACGAGTTAAAAATAGCATCAATAATTCTAAAAATAGCATCAAAGTGTGCACATGATGGGGCACGGGGATTCTTTCTCTTAGTTCATTTTCTCTTGTTGCCCCAACTATAGCAGATTTCTTATCAGAGGTGACACTAGCTCATAGACTCTTCATATGATAGTAATGGACTATGACTTACCCTTATCACATTGTTCTCCGTAATATGGGGGATACGTGCAGTTACAGGAATGAGTGTTATTGTTGTAGAATGGAATACATGTGCCGTTGTTCTTGCATGGCATCGGGTGACATGTAGACTAAAACCAATAGATACAAATAATTAGAAGTTAGGAGTTCATTAGTTCTATAGTATCGCTATAGTATACTATAAATATCGCAGGCGCGGACATTAAACCGGGGCATTTTCGGTATGTGTGATAGGAAACCATTGGAAACCATGGAGTTAAAGGTGATTTCTAAAACCCTTAAAGAAAAGGTTTTGTCTGAATTAAGATATATTTTTTCAAAAAGTTATTATCCTGCTCCCCAACTATAAGAAATTTCAAAGTATTTCTTCGCTAAAATATTTTTCAAAGTTTTGTATGTGTTTTGCATAGCGCGCGTAATAGTCTTACCCGAAAATGCTTCGTTTTCGATTCTGAGCACACGATACTTTTAACGGCGCTCACGCATCTCGGAAAAGATCTATTGGCCATACTTAACTATGTATTGGCTGACCAGCGAATTCATTTCACTCGAAAACCGATATCGTACTCATCACGAATGTTACTTGAATCCCGTAACGAAAAGATTGTAAATAGACTTTATTTTCTACAATTTTTACGATTTACAAGACAAAAAATAATAAAAATAAATAAATAAAAGACATTGCGTATGAGACCGCATGAGGCTCTAAGTTTTCATCTAAACTTGAATGCAACTTTATCTCTGATAAGGTCGTCCTCATTATTATTCTTTATGTGAAGAATACTAATAAGGATAAAATCTTGAAATAAACTTCTCATCCTCATTAGTATTATTAATATCAGAGCACTAATGGAGAAGACTTTATCGGGTTAAAGGTCGCATGCACGTGACGTCTGTGCTCGCTCCAATTGGATTAGAGCTTATGAATTATGCATGAGTTATTGAAGAAATTGTAATAATTATAGTGAGTTTTTAGGAAATCTTATGAGGATTCTTTAATAAAAACACTATTCAAACGAATTGCGAAAATTCACTGATCGCATTAACATTTCAAACGTAAGAATTTTACCAATTTATGACACTGACATACAGTAATTTGCAAAAATTATGGCCGTTTCAAATAAACACACAAGTATATTAAAAATCCATCACAAATAACGGAATATCGTTCTTGATTTTTTCCCCGCGAAAGCCCTAGTGATAGACAAGTTGATATATCAGGGATGATATCCCATAATTTCTGATATGCTGAGACCTGAGAATGTATACACACCCTAACTGTAGAAAACCAGAATTAACCAACTGAAAAATAACTACAACACCGTTAAAGTGAAAATGGTAGAGACTAGATAAACTAGTTAACCGCGTCGGTGTTTGGAATCGAAAAGTAGGAGAATTGATTTAACTTAATAATAGTTATCGACGTACGTCTCAGGAATATCATTTTTAACTTTATTACTCGCTTTTCTTATTTATTTCTTTACTTTCAAATTTTAGTTGTTTTTTTTTTTATATAGTTTTAAATTTTATCCAGTATATTTTTCACCAACCAAAATCAGGATATTCATTATTTCTTGCTGTTTATCAACGTGGTCAGGTGCTTTGTACTGTCATTGTTTTCTTTACTAATAAATGTGTAATGTGTAGTTAATATGTCGTATCACTGAACTAAAGGCGCGTTAAAGGAGCCAGGAGGCAAACACATTTATATATCAATATATTACCTACATATAACTAAAATCTCTCGACAAGACACGTTTTTATCTATTCCCTAAGTGTTACTAATAAGAAAACAAGTGTTTTCAAATAACTTCCAATTCTGACTTTTTTGCAATACTCAGTATGTTTAGCTTCGACGGAATACTAAATATGCTAAAAGTTGCTGAAAGTATGCCATATCAATGTACTTGTTATTAATTGTTTTTCTTGCAATTTCTTTTGAATTTATAATCAGGAAGCTTGAAATTTCCTTTTTTATATATCTAGGTGTCATAGGTATCCTGTTACACGTTGAAACTTTTAGCTTAAGAGAACTTGTGTGCAACAGCGTTGCGAGACAAGTTTCAGAAACAATTGCACCGTGTAACACCCCAGCTTTGTGAAAATTTTGTCGCGAGAAAGTTTCACGAAAAGTAGAACTGCTTTCTACTCGTGCAACCGAAACTTGTGTCGGGAACAAGTTTATTTTCAGGACGAAATAGCGCCGTGTAACACCCCTGTGAAACTTGTCTCGCAATGCCGTTGCACGACAAGTTTAAGCCAAAAGTTTCAAAAAAACAAAAAACAAAAAAAAATGTAAAAAACGTTAAGATTTTAAAAAGCTATAGAACAATTTAAGTCTCCACTTCAATAGTATATTTACGTAGCAATAAAATTGCTAAGAACTGCTAAGAACTCAAAACGTGCTCAAAAACATCGTTTTCCAGAACTTGCTGGTGGAAAAAGCGACAGGTGTTCGTGATGTTTGTGTTGTAAATCCGTTTTGGAAAATCAGTAGCTGAGCTTTGGTTAAAATATATCTAGTGCCCAACATTTGCGATCTTATTTTTACATATCTATCTTAGTTCAGTTCCCCAGTAGACTTTTACATTTTTCACAGTTTTTAATATTTGTGAGCCCTCACGTTTGTCAAGTGCTTTTTCCAATAAAGACTATTATTATTTTTATGATAAATGATGATTAATGACTTCAGAAATAAAAGATACTTACCTTAATGCTGAAATGCACAGAGTCTGTTTTGTTGATCAAACTTGACGAAGAATTAAACATGTCGGTCGAAAGAAGTTCACATCTTAACATCCCTCCATCGGCTACCAAGTTGAATGAGAAACACGGATGGCTTCCGACACAAGAAACCTCACAGAGCTTTTCATCTTTGACCAGAAGAACTCGATATGACAAAACATCAAGGTATTTTTTTGGGTGTTTGTTCAACACGGCAAAGTGTATCCCACTCGCACGATTTCTTATGAGGGATCTACCTCTCGCTTGGAAATAATAATTTTCTATTAGATTCCCCCAAGAAAAGTTAACAAGACCTAAGAGATTGACGAAAAAGTAAAGAGTTTTGTATATTTTCTGAAGTTGAGGATGCATGTTCAGCTTTAGTAGTTTAGTAGGTTATCTTAATGAAGCTCGCGGGCAGGTGTTTGACATCAGGTCATTTTTATTTACGCATTCGGTCACGTGCTGCTCATTAAAGCCCATTATGGTGGAAGCCCGCCCTTTGAATCTGATTCTTCAGTCAACAATACTTCGTGACTTGAATTGATTTAAAATGCGCGGCTGTGACATCGACTTTAGTAACAGTTCTTCTTAAAACTCTACAAATCTAGCAAACACCAGCACTAGTCTAGCAAAACGCTGTTATTAATTCTTTTATTTCGCGTCAAATGAATTATTTTTTACCAGGCACTGGACTTAAAAAGACACTCAAATTTAAAAGATATACACACTGGTCCTGAAAACTTACAGAGAACAACGAGAAAGTAAGTAAGTTGAAGTTGTTTTATGGCGGCGGGGAGACGTGTGGGGTTTGGCCGGAGAAAGACGTCACTACATTCATTGGAAAAACATTATACATCCAAGTTAAGTGGTCTGTTTCACTCATGCGCTTTACCATGGAACAGGAAACTGGCACTGATTATTTTGCATTAGGTTAAATCTACACTATTGAATCAGACTTGAATCAGTCTGTTCATTGGCCATGATTGGGGTTTTCGTTTGTCAATTTAAAATTAATTAAAGCCCTACTATGAAAAGTTGCTTTGAGCAACGAGAGGACAAAGTTTTATGCTTGCATGATATGGTTCAACACTTCAAGTTTTATCGACCCCTAGCTAAAGCAACTGCACTTTGATACGATGAGAAGTTGCTTGTGCGAAAAGTAATACGAAAAGTTTATGCTTGTCATGGTTCAACACTTGAAATTTTATCGACCCCTAGCTAAAGCAGCTGCACTTTGACATGCAAAAGCAAATCTCTGATTATTTCAGTTACATCTCCAACTAAAGTAAAATGAAATTAATAAATGCAGAATGCACAGCGGCAGTGATTATTATGACAGTCGAGAAGTTTTACTTGTGACCTTTAGTTGGTCCATTTTCTCTCAAGAGCCGCTAAAATAAAGTGAAAATGACTTCCTCTCCACATGAAAAAATCAAAGATGCTCAACAAATCTTGTCATGAAGAGAAAGTAAGAAAAATCTTTTGAACTGAAAATCGTTTTTCGATATTGATTGATGTCACAGACAAAAATTAGTCATGACAACTTTACAGTCAAAGGACATGAAGCGTGCCCAGCTAGACTGCATTATTCAATTCATAAGAAGATTTTTGGTCGTTCCAATCTTCCGAGAATGAAATCAAATTTAAATCCAAACTTGGAAACTTGATTGGATTACTTTTCAGCATTTGTACAAGTTTGTAACTGATGGAAAAAACGTTAATCTGTTTGAGCTGATGATCTTAAAGACAATAGATTTTGTTGAAATTCTTCCAATATAAGATTCGATAAAATAGATAATTCCGTTATTTTCTTTAAAATCTCAAATGGTTAAAACCGTTATACAGTTGGTGATGAATGTTAGGAATGCGAGCTTGTGACCTTATTAGGATTGCGACGTAAAAATAGACAGTTTCCCAGAAAACAAGCGTTACGCTAACGCTTCGATTCAAATTGACGCTCTACCTGTTTGCTTAGTATTTGATCAATTAAACCGATGAACAAGGTGCTGAAAAGGACAAAATTCCATGTTAATTGATATAAAGATTATGAACACAGCAAAACAGAACGGGTATTTGAGTGTCATTGAGTGGTTTACATTTGTTCGCAAATATTTCTCACGTCAAAAAGCAAAGAATTCCCTAAAGCCTGTGACAAGCCAACGCAATCAGATTTCGAGATTTCATTTCATTTTTTAAAAGAATTACGGAATATTAGAAAACGAAGACTGATGTCAAAAATCGAATAATGAATTCAATAATGCATTCTAGATGGGCACGCTTCATGTCCTTTGACTGTAATGGTCCACCATCCTTGACCCTTTCATGAATGACATAGTCTAAACATTGGCAAATAATCAAGAAATCAATTCTTTTATTTTGACCAAGATTTTGGAGACTATCATCAGTTTTCCATTATTAGGCTTTAAGAATGTTTAAAAGCTCGATCAAGATGAAAACAATAATTCAACAATGATAATACAAAATTAAATAAAAATTTTTTTTAAAAATATTGATGTTAAATAAATATGTGTTTCAATCGACTGAAATTAACATGCATGAGTGAGGAATATTGATATGTAATGTTCCCATAAATAGCGCTTCCATATTTGGCGACTTTGTGGCCTGGAGTCATTTGAGCTTGTTTTTAAGAACACTCCTTTTCCTCGTCTTCGCATGGCTGTTTGTAAAGGATGCGGCAAGCGCCAATGCCTTCTTTTACTATATTTTTGCAGTTAAACCCACCAGGGGTTTCTTCCGAAATCTCAATGCAAGTTTAAGTCAACATGGCTATGGCTGCGAATCCTGCCGAAGTACTGAAGCCCTCAGCGGAAAAGACTAACTACATCAGACTTGCTAGACTTCTGATGTGTGGTGGTACGAAAATTGTAAGAGGAGTATTCGATTCTATCATTCCTCCATCACAGTTGCCGACAAAGTTGAATGAGCCGGCTGTTGAATCAAGATTAAAACAAATGAAAAAAGAAAAGATATTATTTTCTTCGCAGTGGAAAGTCCTGTTTCCGTCGCCAGGAGTTTATGGCAAGTCCGAATCGTTCGATATCACATTGCTGTTCAAACTCTTAAGAGAATTCTCTGGATTGCCAGCGCCTCCTAAAGGATGGGACGACTTGCCTGACGACAAGGATCATTCTTTGTCTGATGACTTGGCCAGGATTAAGTATTATCGAAACGAACTTTGTCACGCCAAGGAGGACTTGGGAATCAGCGATGGCGATTTCACTACCTGTGGGAAGCGAATAAAGGATGCTCTGCTGAGGATGGTGGGGTCATTTCCATCCCTAGGGCCTTCTAAAGATTGGGAAGATGAGATTGATAAGTTACTCACAGGTCCTATAACCGACGAAGATGAAAGAAACATCGAAGAATTGAAATCATTGTATCGTCAAGATAAGGAAGTGAAAGACATGCTACAATGTCTTCAAGATATGATAGTGGATCTACTGACGAAGGAGAAGTTACTAAGCAAAGATCAGGCTACTGATTATGGTAAGCTTTAATCATATTTCCCCTTGAATTACTAGTAGTTTTTCTTGGCCTTGCCTTTAGGAAATGGAGCTAACCCATCGCAAGATAGTGTTTCTTTACCTAGCTTTATTGCCAACGAGGCAGCCGAGCGAATACGCGAGGCTGCCGAGGCGGCAGCAACATAGAGCCGATGCGCGAATCGATGTGATGTAATGTAACAATAGAATCGCTTCTAAACCAATCAGAGAATGATTTGTTCGTGACGTCATCACAGTCTCGCGATCAAAAGCCTCCTGTTCGGAGGATTTGTCGTGAAGCTTGGTTGATAGAGTTAAAAGCTCGTAATAAACAATAAGTTAATTTGGTCTTAGTTCCTTACTTTTGTGGTATTAATCTGTGTATACTTTCTTAGAGTGGTTTCAGTTAATGTTCGAACCAGCGTGTTCAATAAGTGATATTAGTTAACTATTAATATAGTTTAATTTGGAATGGAAGAGTACAAGAGTATTCGGTGTCACTTCGCTTGTGTCTCACCACGCACGGTTGTGCTTTTTTGCTCTCATATCACTTTAAGACTTCATTTAACCTAGTATTCATTATTATCATACATATAGTAATAGCTTCGTTATTTGATTGGAATGTACATTAAACTTGAGTAAAAGTACTCAAATACCGAATATATATAATCAAAAATTATATTATGAAATTTCCCTTGTTATTAAAAACGTATTTGCATATCATGAAAGGTTCATACTTACTGACTCATTCTTTCACGTCAGTATTGCATTCATAATTCCTGTTGTTATTCATTAAAAAATTTTGTCGTTTGCTTTAAAATGTTGTGTACTGTAGTCTTGTGTATTTAAGATTTGCTGACATTTATGCTTTCCATGTAAAAAAAATTGCATGCTATAACTCAATAAAACCGTTTAGCCCCTAGTCCCAATGAGTACATACTCTCTAGGTACAATTCAAAATATTTTAACAGTTTCATATGCAAAAGTACATTTTTAATTCTGGAAGTTACATCACAGAGTTCTCTAAAACACTAGTCTCATCACTCATCATTTCTAGAAAACTACATTTCCTCGTTGGCACTTTAGCGATAGCTATGGCTAGTTTATAATGGTAATTGAACTGTGTGGAGTGCATTATTGCCTGAAATCATGATCAAACCCGCAATTACAAAATGTATAAGGTACATTTTCCACCCTTAAGGTGGCTGGACTCCCTCACGCTTGACCGCTACCTTCCACGTTTGGAACACTTTTAGCCTTGCAGAGTGTTCAACACTAAAATGCTTCGTACCACATAATTATATACTAGATGCCTCCATTTGTAGGGATTTTTGAAAAAATCTATCTAGCTAATCATGAGATATTTGAGATTATTTAAATATAGTGCATAATCTACTTCAAAACTAAACAATGGATTTGATACGGCCGAATTTAATATTTCAGAGCTATATTTTCACAAAAGTCATTGCTCATTTAGTTTTACTCTGTATCTAGTTTTAAAAGGAACATTTTGAAGGTAATCGACTTATGCGATTTCGTGAAAACGTATAGTGTAGTAGACGGGGTAAACATTTGATGCGCACTTTTCATCGCAGTTTTCTAGTCAATCTTACTAGATCTTCCATTATTCTAAAATTCGCTGATCATTTCTCTCAAAACTACGTCAGGATACAAATTAGAACTTAAACTAATATTACACAAAATTGAAAGACTATTCAACTCATTTAAAGCGATCTAAAGCGAACGAGAAATACAGAAAACATTGATCGTTTCCCAACGATTTGATGCTCTGGGAATTCTATTGTTTGCTAATGATCATAACGTCAAATTGTTTCGCACCATGCACGGTCACGTGTCATCTCGCTTGGCTGCTTTCCGATTTACTTCCAAAGTATGGTAAAGTACAGTTGTTTTTTTTATTCAAACGTGGGACGTTTGTCACGCTGTACTTTGGAGATAAAATATGCTCGAGATAAGTCACACAATTTAAAAAGTCATGTTTTCATAAACCATGTGCATACATGATTGATTCTGAAATGAAAATATTGAAATTGTTTCGTATTAAATATACGATTGCTAGTTTTGTGTATACTTATTTCAATAAATGAAGATATAGAGATATAGATAAGTTATAGTGCTTGGGAACGAGGTTATTCCGGGTTCGATTCCCAGCGAGGTTGGAAATTAATTTTTCCGAATTTAATTCCAAGGGCTTTCGCCCGGAATAACCTCGTTCCCAAGCACTATAACTTATCTATATCTTCATGTAATTCATTAGTCCCATGCGGTCCACATATTCTCATTATTTCAATAAAGTTAGTCACCAAATAACCTAGAAAGGTGAGATCACTGAGGATCATGGGAAACAATTCATTTCGAACAAGTAAAACTTTTTTGATACGAACTGCAGCTTGAGGATGCTCAGGAGAGGTGAGACTGTAACTGGTAAAAGATCTAAAATCCATCAACAGTTATCAAGCGATTGAAACATGTAAAATATATCTACCCATAATCCTTGTCGGTCTCTGCTTTGTAGCTTTTCAGTTGACTAACTTTATTAAAATAAGTATATACACTCAATTGAAGAATCGTTGTCGGGTTCAGAAACATAGAACATAGAAGCTGAGACCGAAATGGCACATGGGAAGTACGTTAACTGAGATGCATGCTGTGACCGGCTACCCGTGGCAAACAGCTCTCAAACGCAGGTCTTCGGAATACGAGTTTGGCATTCTAAACCGACTGCAAGGATGGCGCAAATGAATAAATTATAATATAATTATGTCATTTCCCATGTGCCATTTCGGTCTCAGCTTTTATGTTCTATGTTTCTGAACCCTACAACGATTCTTCAATTGAGTGTATACTTCTCAAAATTTGATAGAAAAACGTTGTTTTTAAATAATCACACAAGATAACTGGGCTACAGTAACAACACAAGGATTGTTTTCCCATCAATTCGCATGCGATATTTGAACGTCCAAAAATCATTAGAGATATAATAGGAATAATTTAGAATCCCATAGCAGAAAGATTCAAAATAGACTTTTTTTTTACACGAGTTTTACACAAAGACAAAATCAACAGCGCGGGCTTCCTTTACGTTTATATTTTGAAACTCTATATAATTTAAATAATTCGCTCTTGATATACTGATGCATTGATATCAGATAACCTTTCTTACTGATCCGTAAATGTATATTTACTTTGCCGGACGAAATTATGGAGAGCGTCAAGTCTTTGTAGCCTTTTTTCCCGCATTGCTCTAGTTTGATGATTCAGATAAATTAGGATTTCAAATTATCCCTTATTTACAGGCGTTTTTCGAGTTCCATGAACACGATTCAATCTGGTCTAGCTTGGGTACAAATAACACCATATAAAACACTGATGATAAACAAAAGATATGTTGAGTGAGTGCACACCTAACTGTACTGTGTTAGCTATATTATATCAGAAAGGGTCTAGTCTATGGCAAATGAACAGTAATTCCGGTTATTCGTTAAGTTTTCACGGCTCTTATAAGAATTCTCGATTAGTTCGTTTCTACATATAGTTACCAGTGTTGCGCTAGGCTTACGGCGAAGGATGAAGAGCGAGCTAAACTTGTCGCGGCAAGCTCAGTGTGCGGGGGAGCTTTACTGATTGAATAAGGTCAGGAACCACGGAAAATCGGCTGTGATTGACGGTGATTTTAATTGACGATAATCAAACGTAAACTGTAAACAATACAATCAATGAACTAATTACTAAATGATAGGATTACAAGATAATAGAATCACGCATAAAGAATAACATACGTTCTGATCATAGTTTTGGTATAACAAACTCTAAAAAATTAAGGCCTAGGGCAAACGTCGAACTTTCCATGCACCGAACTCATTAAAAACAATGGATATCAGGTGATAATGAGGCGGCATTCATTGATGTAATTAAGTTCGGTGCATGGAAAGTTTGACGTTTGCCCTAGGCCTAAGAAACTAAAAGTACAAGTAAAAATGATACTAATAGTTTTTATGATAACATAGCAATCAAATAACTACTAGAAACTCTTATGAATACTAATATAAATGATGCGATTTTGGCTATGCCTTAGGGTGTGCCACTGCAAGCGACGTGAAAATATACTAGCAATAATGAGATCAATAAAGGCTTTAGACTTAAAGGTACAGATTTAAATATATAAATATAGATATAGGCTAAGCTTTGTAAATTGAATGCTTACTAAGCAATAGAAATCTCAGGGCGTTGCCGTGTGCTTGACTAAACACGGTATAAACCATAGACGGGTCTTATAAAGTAACTAAAAGGCTATTATGCCCGAGGCTAAGGCTTAGACAAGGTGTAAAGCTAATTACTGTACTCACACATCTGTTCCCGCTTGCACTCTAAAGGGCCAGGGGGTAACTCTTTCGTGGACGATTCAACTAACTAAACTAAAACTGGGAACGAAGCTAACATTTCCTGTCGGTATTACACGTGGCATAGCTTGTGACGTAATTGAGTAAATATGGTGTGGCAAATCAGAATTAACATGCAAATAATTAAAGACAGAGGAGCCTCGATTCTATGTTTCTAACAACCAGAAAACGTTGCCGTAAATATCACGTGGTTTATTTAAGGTTTTGGTTAAACTAGGAAGCATTTTTCCTTAAACAGCTTAAATGTTTTCAAAAGTGGCAAAACTGTCAGGAAACATTGGGAAACATGTTTACTCAACATCGGTTAGCGCATGCGTTTTGACAAGATAGAGCGAGCGTTGCTAAGTAACGAACTTTTATGATGTTGACTTTAATGGCTAAACGAGGAATCATGAAATGTTTGTGAACTAGTGAACAACTAGATGAAATAGCTTTGTGCACTAAAAATGCCCAAACGGCTTCTTTATATTGGCAAGTACTCTTCCTTTTAAGGTTACTGGAGACCTTCAGGGGTATGTTTCTCTTAAGCTCTCTCTACGCAACATGTTCAACAAAACCCCTAATATTATACATCGTTTTAAAGGTCATATGATAAAAATTTCGAAAATAATATTATTTCAAAGTGATTTTCTAATTTGAAACGATGCCGAGCCTTGAACACAAATCGGGCACGTTCCGTAGAGGTGAATTAATGGTATTAGCGTTAGCACGTATAGCCAAAAGAACCTCACTCGCTTGCATGAGTTATTTATCACGACATGTGTGAATGACGTAATATAAATTTAAAATTACGAATCAAATACTTTTGATAAAAAGGGGAACATTGCTGATGTTGCTAATATAAGTGTTTATTCCCTTGTGTTTAGGAGAACGTCTTGTCAAGTTTTTGAAAGAATACTATTCTAGGGGAGAGTGGTCGCTAATCCTTGCCTTTCCTTGGATGGAGGGTGATCGATTTCACATTGACAATCTATATACTTCACTAACCGTTACTGAGAAAGGAAGAACAGAAAAGATTGAAGTGGCAAACCTGTTCTCATCAAGCAAAGAGCCCGTTAGACGTATTCTGATAGAAGGAGAAGCAGGTATTGGCAAATCAACATACTGTAAGAAGATTGCATATGACTGGAGTAAGGGTAAGCTAGTAATCCCCGATGTCGACCTAGTATTGGTTATCAAGTGCTGCGACTTGAAGGATGGTGACTTATGGCAGGCCATCAAGGAACAGAATTTACCCGAAGATCTTGGGCATGAAACTAAAAAAGCTGAAGAAGTTTACGACTACATTAGGGTCAACCAGCGGAAAATATTACTTATGCTTGATGGATTTGATGAAATTCCTGCAACTACAGATACCACAATGAAACAGAGCATCAAGGAGTTAGTTACTGGCAAGCTGCTATCCAACGCTCGTGTCATCCTTACTTCTCGCCCAGAAAGGTGTTCAGATATACGTAAATCTTTTGACAAAAAGCTAGAAATGACAGGTTTCAGTTTGAACGACTCCCATGATTTTATCGAGCGCTTTTGTTCCTCACGAAACAACGCATCTCTTGAAAAGACTGCAGCTATCAGAGAACTAACTCGCTGCCCCTTGAATGCTTCTTTCTTGTGCCTCATACTTGAAGAGAAGGAAGATGATGGCGAGTTCTTTGAGTCGCTTGGCATTGGTTCCCTTTACCGTGAAATGGTTTTCTGTGTGATAAAGAGATACTGCGTTGAGAAAAAAGGACAGGAAGTCCAAGATGATACCTTGCTGGACAAATACCATGAGCCACAAGTTGCGTTGGGAAAGATAGCATTTAACCTGATGAAAGACAACCTTACCAAATTTGGAGAAGAAAAGTTGCCTGACGATTCGAAGCAAATTCTGAAAGACATTGGCTTTCTAATCGAGAACAAGAATTTGAACATATCAAAGCCAAAATCTACATACTTCTTCTCTCACTCGTCAATCAAGGAGTATTTTGCTGCATTATATGTGGCAGAATGTTTGAGAAACGGCAACATTGACACTTTGACATCCATCCACGAGTTCACAGAAAACCCATCATCAACAGGTATAGGGAACTCTAACCATGTCCAGAATGTTTACTACAGTTTACAGAGATTCAATCTGGCCAAGATGGTGAACCTCTCAAGTAGTGAAGATTATATCAAGCTTATCAATGGTCTTGCATCTCATTTACCTAAAGACGTTGATGTATCTCAAGCTGAGCATATCAGGTTTGACTTTATTTTCTCTTTCATTTGTGAAATTCTTGGAAATTGTAAGGAAGATGAGGTTACTAAGGTTATAACTGAGATCGCAATTCCAGATTTGCCGCTTGTATTATATTTATACAATGGTAGACAAGCATTAGATGGTTTTATTTCTCTTTTGTCACAATCTAGAGAAGAATCCTCTAAAGTAAGATTTAAGATCCTACGTCTAGAGGGTTTGCAAGCTGTTTTATCCTCTATTCCGATAAATGATTTCATTAAAATCTCCGTACAGCTGGGAAAACACAGATTTTTAAAGACAATATATTTGTCTTTCTTTTCATATTCGCAGCATTTCTTAATTTTCTTTCAAAACTTTGGTTCATCAAGTGTAGAAAAAATTGGCTTACAGTATTTTCCCCCAATTAGTAGCGTTGATTCTAGTGTTGATAGTACGTCGAGTAGCTTTAAGCCTATCGTTGGTAGGAGCGTTGATAATATCTTTACGATTCTATGGAGTCTTCCTAACTTGATTTCCCTTGATCTCTCGTACAGCTCATTCCCTAACTATCAGAAGTTCTGGTCTTCAGGGGAGGGGGGTCAATCGACTAGAATCACTGCGCTGCGGGTTCTTAAATTATGCCATTGCAATCTAAGTTTAAAAGATTTTCGTTTCATTCTTCGTTCTTTGCGCAATACTATCACTCTAGAAGAACTTGATTTGTCTGGAAATGACTTCCGTGATGGTATCTCCAGTATCTCTCTTGATCTTGATTTTGATCTAGACTTCAGTCGTGGTATCTCTTTTGGTCTAGAGCGTAGTACACTACAAGTACTCAGGATGAGTAATTGCAATCTAAGATTACGTGATGTTCATCGCATTCTTCGTTCTTTGTGCAATACTATCACTCTAGAAGAACTTGATTTGTCTGGAAATGACTTCAGTCGTGGTATCTCTTTTGGTCTAGGGCGTAGTACAATACAAGTACTCAGGATGAGTAATTGCAATCTAAGATTACGTGATGTTCATCGCATTCTTGGTTCTTTGTGCACGAGTACCACTCTAAAAGAACTTGATTTGTCTGGAAATGACTTCCGTGATGGTATCTCCAGTATCTCTCTTGATCTTGATTTTGATCTAGACTTCAGTCATGGTATCTCTTTTGGTCTAGGGCGTAGTACAATACAAGTACTCAGGATGAGTAATTGCAATCTAAGATCACCTTATGCTTCTCGCAGTCTTCGTTTTTTGCGCAATAGTACCACTCTAAAAGAACTTGATTTGACTGGAAATGCAATAGATGCCGAGGCCCAATCGTTAATTCAAAGTTATGTTCCTGATGCCAAGATCCTTTTTTAGATTCATAACCAACTTAGTATTCTTCTGTTCATTTGATGTTTCCAGTCGTGGGTTCAATCCCTGGACCATGAATCATCACGTACGTCAGTCCGATTGTTGATTTGCTCCCTTATCATGACAGTTTTCACCAGATTCTCCTTTTCCTTCCCCTCCAAGTTAATTCTATATTTAGGCTTTCACTTAGATTGCTATCTTGTTGCCTCATGTTGTCATACAACAACGAAAAAGAGTTCTCTTTTTAATGATAAACCTCCAAATGAAAGATGTATGCATGATATATTGCCATTAAATAACGGTGTTCAAATCTTGATTTATATCTAAGTAAACCCTCCAGGCATGTTTCTAGTGATTGACGCACTCCTTAATGTATATGACGGGTGCCAACTTTGCTGTTATGATTAGTAGGTGAAACGTATCTGCTTCACTGTATCTATCTGTTATTTTAGATATTGTAGTCCATAGGGAATAGACGCACCTCTTAGCAAATATTTATGACGGGTGCTAACTAGGTTTTCTATTATGATTAGTGGATGAAACGTATCTTTCATATTGTGATCTATCTGCTATTTTAGATATTGTAGTCCCTAGGGAATTGACGCACCTCTAGGCAAATATATATGACGGGTGCTAACTAGCTTTGCTATTCTTCGTTTGCACATGACGTCATAGTCGCCATGTTGGATGAATTTAACAAAAGAATTGAATTAATTGAATTGAATGAATTCATTTATTGTATCATCCAACATGGCCGCCGTGTTTTGTCATTTCATTCCCTTGGGAATGATTGAAAACTAGCAATTATGATTAGTGAAAGAAACGCATCTGTTTCACTGTATCTATATGCTACTGATTTTATTTTTTTTATAGTTGTATGGGAACAGATTATAAAGATTAATCAGATATTTTCTGATCCGAATTATTAAGGAAATCTATGCTACTACATATTCTCATTTCAATAAAGCTAGTCACCTGAGAAGCTACAAAGATAAGACCGCTAAGGATTATGGGTAGAAACTGATTTAGTGTTTCAACCACTTGATAACTATTGATGGCCTTGATCTTTAACCAGTTAAAAGTTTCACCTCCTGTGAGCATCCTCAAACTGCAGTTTGTATCGAAAGCTTTTTTCACTTGTTGGATATCACTTAAAAACAGACCGCCGGCAACGTAGGCTAATATCTAACAAGTAAAGCTTTCGATACAAATGTTTCCCATGGTCCTCAGCGGTCTCGGCTTTGTAGTTTTTAACGACTAACGTTATGACAAGTAGCGTTCAGCTCGCTTGATAACAAACCTCAGAGACTGTTGTATTTTACAGCTTTAATCTAGAAGTAAAAACTCAGTTGTGATACTTTCTTCAAGCGGTCTTCGTATGAGTGGGAAACATACGGTACTTACTTACAGCAAGTACACGGTACGACATGCTGTAACATTGAAATGGGTTTCTTTCAGTAATTCATCCAATCAGAACGCGTTACGATAAATGATATGGCTACAAATTTGCCGTATCGTTTCCCACTGATATAAAAACTGCTCTATTAGTGAAAGACATATTATCCCAAGCATGCTTGATTACGAATTTAGTTAGATGATCTTATTGTAAAGAACGATCGTATTGTTAAGATGATCTTGTAGTTATATATCAGAATGATTCAATTTAATTGTTCCAAACGTGATGTAAAAACGAGTGTTTAAAATAAAATAACTTATAAAGTTAACACTGATGCTTGACTTGAGTTATCTCGTTGTGGAACGCCACATAGGAATATGTACCATCCATGTTCTGACCCCACACTCTACACGAGGGTGTCCTTCATATACATGTAGTGTAAGATATTCTATCCATTCTGATGTACCTACATCCCCTTATGACTACATGAGCGCTTCCTTCATGAACGTTACACAAGAATGTCTACCCTCCATATGTAACCCCGCACTCTACACAAGGGTGTCTTTCATATACATGTAGTGTAAGATATTCTAACTATTCACATGTACCTATACATCCAGCTATTATTACATGAGCGCTTCCTTCATGAACGTTACATAGGAATGTCTACCCTCCATATGTAACCCCACACCCCACATGAGGGTGTCCTTCATATACATGTAGTGTAAGATATTCTACCCATTCACATGTACCTACATCCAGCTATGATTACATGAGTGCTTCCTTCATGAAAGCGACATATGAAATCCTACCATCCATATTTACATCAAATGCCGAAAAAATATGATAGAAGTCTTCTTCATTCAGGGAAAAACCGAAAGCTTTCATGACTGTTTTGAAGTCTGATACAGTAATCATTCCATCACCATTCTTATCTGACTTTTTCATGGCTCGACGCAACGCTTTCCAATCTAAAATCATCTGAAATGTGCGACGAAAAAAATGATAAATCATGTTTATCATGCATGAAGAAAGCCTCATTGGATAATAAAATGAGGGAAGCAGTTTGATTGATATATAACCCTGGAACAACCTCTTGGCTGATCTAAGTCAGGGCACGGCTAACTCACAGATCGAACCCTGCAACAACCTCTGGGCTAATCTAATCAGGGCACGGCTTAGAGCAGCCCAGACGTTGTTTTATGATTACTAACTTTTTAAGGTGCTCATAGGAAGTTTCACATAACATTTATTAAAAAGATGTCTTACCTTGTTTCTTATTTGATTCATGATGGAATGAAGTGCTTCATTGGAAGACACTCGCCGTCTTTCTGGATACTATTGATAACCCATACAGTAAAATTATGAAAGATATTGAAAGTCATATATTAAACTGACTGAGACTTACGGTCTTGGCTCTCCCATGATTTGGTTGCCAAGGAGACGCGATAGGATCCGTACCCTCTGGCATTGTGGGTAGGAATACATTGAGAAAGTCCTTGTATCTGACACTGAAGCAAAAAATTTAAAATATACTGAAATGACGTATTGAGTGTTGCAGAGTTGAGAGGACAAGCGCACGCGTCTTGGCGGGAACTTTTTGGCGCGAAAGCTTCTGCCAAAACCACAGCAACCCCACCAGCTCCAAAACATGTTTAAAATCATGACTAACTCGAGACGGGGTTTTCTTAATTTTATCCCGACCGGAAAATAGAATTTCTTACATTCTCGACTTTTCCTTTCAAAGTTGGTAAAAAATGAGATCTGAATTTTAGGAGAAAGATTAATTTTAAGAGAGAGTTCGCCGACCTCCAGCCCCCCTTTCCTTACGCATGGATTTGCAAGACCACTAAAGATTTTAGATTTATAGATATTTTGCTGTTAAAGTTGAAAAAAAAAAAAAAGTCCAACATTTACCGTCCTGTTTTGTCTCTGTCGAACCTCTGGACCAGTACATCACACTCAAGCCCGCTTAAGCTGTTGCAATGCTTTAAAAGAATTTCCTGTAAAAATGAATATAAAAGACAACATATACCAAGTGCTTGTTTTATTTCAAATTCAAAATAATACTAGATTTTTGAAAAACATTTTGGCGGTATATATATGAGAAACACACAAATAATTTTCTCTGTGATCCAATCAGAAAGCGAGAAAGTCATGCCGGGGAAACTGTACGAGCGACAATTAAATGGTTTTCTCTATGGTCCAATAAGAAAGCTAGAAAATGCACACCATCATAGTTCAGTATAGAAGCCATATAAGTGTCAAATATTACCGTAAATAGATCTGTATTGATGGTGTTTTGGTCCTGGTTTCTTGCAGCATGGAAACCATCTTTGACTTGGTTGAAATTCTCCCGCACCTTGATTTAAATAACAAAGAAAAAGGGTGAATAATCATCTCAGAAGTCATTTTATGAAAATACAGGCATATTGTAAAGAAATTGTTTGACCCATTTCCCTTATAGAATGCATACCACATATTCGTGAAAAACTATTTAAGTTCAGTAGACCTCAGTAGACCGTAGACCTACAAAACGTTGCACTAATTTGTACAATTTTGTTAGTTAACTTTTTCATAGATTCATAATATGCACTCTAATATAGACCTATTTTCATTCCATGACATTTATGAATTAATATGAATTTAATATAGCATTTATATATATATATATATATATATATAATTTTTTTTGTATTATATGATGACTTAGTTTTAGTATTGCATTGTGAAGGCGTCATGAATTTATAAAGATGCACGCTATATAAATAAATTTATTATTATTATTATCATTATTATTATCATTATTATATATCACCGGGAGTTAAGACATAAGGAATAAATATGAACGTACTTTAAGGCATAAGGGATAACTGTTCTGCATGCGTATGATGAAAATAAAGAAAATATATAACATCCATATCCCCTCCTCCAACATGGCGTCACTTTTCTGTTAAGGATTTCCTTGGAAGCTACGCAGACTTTGCCCAAACATTTTAAAGTTAAGATCCAGCAGGTTAAATCTATACCTCATTTTTAATGCGTGCCATTATGACGTCAAACTTGGGTCTTTCTCCTTCCTTGGGTCTGACGTCATTGTCATGTGGCTCTTCAGTCTTGTCTAGTGATGACGTCACACATGCCTCATAGGGTATATCATTGTATTGATTTTCTTCTTCCTCCTCTTGGAAATTCTCGAGAGTTTTTCTGACGTGAGCGCGAGCGAAGTTTTGGAGGGCTCGTGACAAACCTGCCATAGGAAAGATTAAAATAATGTATAAGGTTTTAGTACTGATTTGGGGATCAGGATGTTTATTAGCTGTGATTTTGGAGCATGCGCAATGCGATTTTCACTTGTCAACTCAAACTCCATTCCTACAACAATGTCCATAGGCAGCCCAGGCTCGGTGTTTGTGGTGATTTGCAAATTCCACGTTTGTCCTTAATTACAAGTCATGTGATTGAAGGGGAAGGAGCTGGTAATTTTGAGTAAATTATTTTACTTAATTGAAGTTTGAAACGGTTAAGAATTTTAATCCTAAGAGACAAACATTGAACTTGCAAACATTGAGCCTGGGCTGCCTGTGGTATGACAAGTATCTTTGTCCAACAACACGTGATCATGTCAAGCTCCTGCATCCAATCACAACGTACCTTTAGTTTGGTAATCATCGTGATCTCCTGGCGGTGTTTTCCCTGCAGCAGTGAAACATGTCTTAACCAGCTCGATAAAGTTCATTGTACCATCTCGTTCTATTGGTAGTTTCTTCCACAGATTATCCACTTCGCTAGGACTCAACCTCAAACTGTGTCTGTAATAAACCCCGTGCATTAATATAGTAATAAGAAATGGTTCACGATCGGCGTGCAGGGGTGGATGAAGGAAGTTTAGAAGGGGGGTGACTATTACAAAGGTTTTACCAGGAATGCAAGGAAAAGGGGGGTGACTGTTACTAACGATATACTGAGAAATTCGAGGAAAGAAGGGGGGGTGACTAGTCACCTATATTACCACCCCTGGATCCGCCCCCGGCGTGGGCCCATAGGCCTTTTCTGAGTTCGGAAACAAAGTGCATTGTGGTTTAGCTTGGGTACAAAAAACACCATACAAGGCATGATGAAAGATGCTTGTACATAGCTAGACATAATGCACCATGTTGACTAATGCATTACTATAGAATAGATAACAAGGTGTATTGTGATCGTTTACCTTGGGTACAAACAACACCACATAAGGCATGATGATCAAGAAATGCTTGTACCTAAGCTAGACCACAATGCACCACGTTTGCTATTTTAGAAATTGTTTGAAGCAGGAAGTTGCTTTTATTTAGGTTTTCCTCACAACTTCACTAAAATATTTATTCAAAATCAAACAGAATGAATCATTTGATTACTTAACATATTGCGTGACATGTATCGTGCGAAATATATTGTGTTACATACATCGTGCGATATACAACTTCTTAAATGCATCGTGTGACATTGGTCGTGTGATATGCGTCGTGTGACATGCGTCGTGTGTCTTGCGTCGTGTGACATGCGTCGTGTGACATGCGTCGTGTGACATGCGTCGTGTGACATGCGTCGTGTGACATGCGTCGTGTGACATGCGTCGTGTGACATGCGTCGTGTGACATGCGTCGTGTGACATGCGTCGTGTGACATGCGTCGTGTGACATGCGTCGTGTGACATGCGTCGTGTGACATGCGTCGTGTGACATGCGTCGTGAGACATGCTTGTTTCGATTGCGGTTTTGGGTCGGTCCATGCAATAAAATGTGATTTAGAAAACCTAATTTCTAGCATATTTGATTATCGTCTCTAAGGTAACGCTAGTTACAGATGAAAGTAATGCGCTCTAACTATGGGTGCTGTGATGCACAGGTAAAATCAGGTTTAATAATTGATTTATAACAGATAAACACATCCCATAAATCTTATTACCTATCTACGGTAATTGCCGGCAAAATTGCCCGTCATTTTCAATCATTTATCTAGTTTTCCATGCATTACTCATCTATTGAAGAAAACAGTCATCCAAATCTAAACGCTGTACCCCCTCTGTTCATGTCGCGTTTATTCTAAACTAAAGCTTTTATGAATCAAAAGTATTGGATATATTGTTATTACATAGTCACCTCGCTACGTGTGCTCTGATTGGTGGAGGACTGTGCTGTGTTGAAGAAATGGAAAACGCGCGCGCATACTGTGTGCAGTTATAAATCACGCGAAGACTGACAAAATACAAGAGAATTGTTGGATGAACATTGCAATAACATTAGAATGTCGTAGGTCGTGTTTTCATTTCTGAACGCCTGAATGAATGATAACTATTTTTGAAGTAATACCAGCAGATTCCTTTCGTATCAATGGTGTTTCCCAAGTATTTCCCATTCAGATTGGAATAATGACAAGACTTATACCACCAAGCACCAGTATATTCTAACGCACAATTCTTGCTCCAGTTGTCGTTATCTCGATCCTTGGTAGTAAAGAACATGTTATTATGGGACGTCAGTGAGTCCCCAGCATCACCTGAATGCGAGCCAACCTTCAGTCTGTACTTGTCCGATTCAGCACCAACACTAAAACTACCATATTTGGCATATTTCCGAACTCCTCCCCAGTCCTCCAGCTCTACGCGCAGGGTGGATGCTCTTCCTTTTGTCAATCGATATATGTTGTCATTACCTAACCACAACTCGCCATTCAGGTTTCCAAAACCTGTCTTATATTGCTGCCAGTCACGATAAAAGTCAACAGATCCATCTTGTCTTCTCTGGAACACTGTCCACCCCCCTCCGTCAGTTGTCATGCCACAGTAGACTTGAAAGGGTCCTTGACTGTCTGGTTGTATCGTGTACACACCGTTACGTCTTTCACCTGATTTGTAAATCTCTGAACAGTCGTGATAATGTTTCAGTTGAATGTCTATGAGTGTGTCGACATGAAAAACGCCAGCACTTGTCGCAGTACACACATATACACCTGTGTGTGACTCAGTAACATCTCTTAGAATAAAAGAACCATTCTTGATTACTTCATGTCCTCCAGTAGGCAGACCTCCGTTTTGTTTTCTCCAGCTGATGACTGGTTTGGGGTCACTTTCAGCTGTACAATTTATTACAACAGTTTTTCTATAAAACACTTTAAGCGACGAAGGAGGTTTGATGACAAATTCTGGCAACTGTACCACCACCAACACACACCAAGCAAGTGAAGATCCGAGAGGATTTTCAGCTCCACAAAAATACGTTCCGGAATCTTCTTTTCGTAAACTGAGTAAAGTTAAGAGATTGTCTTCGATATGAGAACGCTTATTGGGTAATTGCCCAAGGGACTTTCGCCACACCACTTCCGGTTGTGGATGCCCAATCACGTGACACACGGGAAGAGTAACATTGTCTCCTATCTTAGCGTAGATTGGTCCGCTCTTTAATGTCAATCTTGGACGAAAGTTCACCTCCAGTCTTGATATTGTCTGTGTTTTACCAAGGATATTAGAAGCCTGACACTGATATACCCCTGAGTCATTAAATGTGACGTTTTCTATCAAGAGTTTACCAGTATCATCAGCCATTGATCTGTTGGGGGCCAATGAACCATCCACTTTACTCCAAACGATCTTAGGTTGAGGATGCCCACTTGCAGAACAGTGTAAAATGGCTGGTTTGCTTTCATTGACGATCAAATGAGGTGGAGAGATGACAACTGATGGATGTTCTAACGAAGGACCGCGGTCCCCTTTCGGTCCCGGCGTGCCTCGAGGACCAGGAGCTCCATTTTTTCCAGGATCACCTTTTAGTCCCGGTATTCCTTGCTTGCCTGTTCTACCTGGTTTACCCATGGGTCCTGGTGGTCCTCTGGGTCCTCTTCTGCCTCTTCTACCTCGTATAGCGATAAAGTTCTTAGCAGAGATAGCTTTGTTTACTTGCTTCTCCATTATTTTGGTCAGTTTTTCAACAAGACGACTCTCACTCTTCGTATTGTTGCCGGTTTCTTTCTGCATTACTAAGTCTTGTCCGTCAACACTCCTTTGTATTCGTTTCTTTGTCCTTCCACAACATTTCTTAACGTCTAAAGCAAGTTGTTCGAGACCCTTTTCTTTGGTTGCCGCCATCTTGTCTACATTGACTGCTTGAAAGGTCATCTTGTTCTCCAACTGTTGTATTTTCGTGTTTTGTTGCTTCAGAACCATCTCGATACGTACAAACTCACCACAACACAGCAAGAGAGCGAGTAACGAAGTAATGGCGACTATCGTTGAAGCGCTTAACTTATTCGACTTGGAAACTTTTCCATGCATTTTTAGTTCGTTAATAAGATACACTCGGTCATGACGTTCATTTGAAGATCATTCCTTTGAGATATCTAATGAACGAGGACGCGACTGAGAACATACCACTTTCATAGACCAGGATCGTTTTGATAAAATTAAGTACAAAGGTCATCTTTATCAATTTAAGTAGATCTTGAATTTCAAGACCCGATAAAGCATTTGGCAAGAAATCAAGAATCGGATCTAAAAAAACACCGGGAAACATGAGAGGTCGACTTGGGGCAAGTCTAGTTTAAGCTTTTTAGGTTATTCTGGGGTGACTACCCTTTACGGAACATGACTGTTCACATTGACGGTTAAAATTTTATCACTGATATTGTTCAGTCTTGTACCTAGAGCCCACGTTTCTCTTGGTCAGCTCGGAGAAACGTTTCTCGGTGCTGACCAGGAGGAACGTGGGCACTTGGTCAAGACAGGTATCCCAATTTAACATTTTATTATTAATAATTTATTCTTATTCTTTATCTGCCTCGCTTTATATTCTTAACCCATCCGTTCCTAGCAATGGCGACTGATCATAGTTTTGGTAGTAAAGCCGCAAGCTAGTCATATCCCAAAAAAAACTATTACCTTTGGAATAGTTTTCGGAACGTTTCCCTCGTCAAATTCCCACAGTTCCTGGAAGCCTTGTCAATTCCAATGAACGTCTAGAAAAGTAAAGATAAAATAATACTGCAATAGCTCGAGAAAAAAAGAACAATACTCTACAATACAATAAATTTCATTTAAAGAGGGTGACGTATTAACTTAATTAGATATTTAATTTACGGCCGTGAACGTTGATCACTCTCGACCCCAGACCCCTGTTGTTCTGGAATCGAGAACGAAGTGTTGATATAAACCGCTACACCACAGGAAGCCCACGGATGTGCGCTTGAACACAAGAATCCCACAGATGATGTTAAACTACAATACAGGAAGCCCAAAGATGACCGATGCTACTTGCTATAACATAGGCAGATAACCTATTGCTACTAACAAGACAGAAAGCCCACAGATGATCTTGATTAAACCACAGGAAGCCCACAGACTGCAACACAGGAATCCCATATTTGAAGAACAATAACGGTACTAACCTTGTTGATCACTTGGAATTTGTCTGTCAGCAGATGTCCCATCTCGGCCATCAACTACAAGAATCATGCATAGTAAGACTAGGTTATTTTAAGATATATTTAGATAAAATTGGTCATCATCACCGACCATCATCATCATCACTATCATCATCACCGACCATCATCTTCATCACCATTGTAATTATTACTATTTGCCATTGAGCTACTCGTGATTGTCACATGAAAGTCACGTGATAGATTAACATTGCATTCACCTGGTCAACATCACGTGATGTTGGTGTAGATTTCTTTATATCAGCAAAAGAAGTACTCCTGTCCACCCCTACGTGGGACCTCACACTCTGTACTGACAGGGGTCGGGTAGGGCAGGTTGATGGTCGCATGGAATTAGTTGTTGGTGGGCGATCTTGGACGTCTGCATGCATGTTATGGTCCCTAGGTATTGAGACACAAAGAAACTGTGAGAGTATTCTCGCAACCGTTGGAATCAAAATGACCTAATTAACAATGTAGTTAAAACACACATTTTACAAGGGAAGATAGAACTAAGGCCAGAATATATGGTGGACATTTTGTTCGCAACGCTGCACGCATTGAAATCGCACCGTATATATCCACCTCTGCGTAGCAGTTGCGCACGGAGAGCATCACACGATAGGGAGTTTCTGCGCTGCTTGGCTGTCAAAGGAGGGAGAACAGAGGGGAAGTACCCACTCGAAAACCCCCGTCGCCTGGGAATATTTATATAAATTTTACTGAAAGAAGCCTAAACACTAGAAATCTATTAATATGCTAAACGTCTGTGTAAACACACATATATAACTAATCCTATATAAAGATGGTTTTACATCATTCCCATGAAGGTCAAATGACAAAGATATGGCGACCATGTTGGAAGTATCAACAAAGAAGGTGAATGAGCAATCTTTTGTTAATTACCGCCAATATGGCGGCGATGACGTAACGTGCAAACGAAGCATACCTTAAAGCGCTGAACTCCTCTAAGAATCGTCCGTACAATACCAGTCCATCAGCAGTTTCTGCCCCTATTTTCTTAAGCATTTCGCTTATCTGATCTTTCGTCAACTTGACGCCAAACCGCGCATCAAGCATCTCCTGGAACTGGTATTTCTTGATTAGTCCTAGGTTTTCACGGTCAAGTTGCCTGAGTAAAAAAATGGGAACGAGTTTAGAGAATCTTTCACGGATGGGGGGCTTGAAAATGGGAGTGAGGATTGGGATATTACCATTCTTCTAAGTTAGCCATGTAAATAAAGGACTTGTAAAAAAGTGTCAGGTTACCAGTCACAAGTGGTCTCAATTTTGTTGTTGTTGTTGCTGTGCGTAGTGCCTGCCTACTTTATGTTACTATTGCGTGACCAAATAGCTTACTTGAATGCTGCGAGTAACGCAAGGAAGTCCGCATGAAGAATGTCAAGTAGTTTTGCTTCAGCATCAACAGCTGTCGTGTTACCAATGTCGGATTCTCTACTTCTGTTGAATCTAAAAAACGAAAGTCAACAATAAGCTATGGTTAGCTTGTCTATCATCCCTTTTCCCAAAGGCCGTCTCCCAGTTCGATATAACCTATGCATTCTGGTCTAGCTTGGGTACATACAACACCATATGACTAAAAAATACTTTTACCCAAGCTAGACCAAAATGCACCATGTTTGCTATATTAGAAAAGGAATATATAGACTCTTTTGTAACGTGTTTAGAGGAAGGGAGGGAGGGATTAATTTTGGGGTTTTGGGGTACCTGTGTTTTGAATCTTCGAGTATTTTCTGTAGGAGCCCTTTTTCAGTTCGGTCCTCAAAAGCATCTAATATTTTACGATAAGGAACCATCTGCTGCTCACGAACACCAAACCTTCAAAAAATATGTAAAAAAAAAACAAACAATTGGTATAATATTAATATTATTCATTAATAGTTCTAGTGAACGTTGGAGCTGCATTGTTTGACGATATGGTTTTCATCGCTCTGAGCCAATCAAGAAAGAAAATGATATTTGAATAATTTAGCAGTTATAGTTTATTCCACTGAATTCCAACTGGAAAACTACAGAACCCTGAGAAAAACGCTAAGCTCAGAAGAGAACCAACCACGAACTCTACTCACGTACGACACCAAGTTCAGGAATCGAACCCGGGTCGTATTGGTGAGAGGCGAGTGCTGGAAAACCTATAGACCCGGTCAATCACAGTACAAACTGAACGTTCCCGACACGCTTTCTTACCTGGACAGAAAGAGTTCTACTTCTACAGGCCCAAGATTTAAACGACACATTGACAACACGCGGCGAAATTCTCCTCTGCTGACCTAATTAAACACGACAAAACATGTAACGATTAACCTACTAAATAGCTGCAATGCCACGTCGATTTTCCCGCCACTATACCAAGTACAAATATGATATTAGGTATCGGCGCGCGCGCGTCATCTTCCCGCCAAAATTTTGAACATGCGAATGAAGTATTTGAAATGGCTCGTATAGGGATTATTGAAAAAATAATAATAACAATTTTGCGCGTTTAAAAGTTTAAAGATACAATACTTCAGATTAGCTTATTTACCATTCCGGTGTTCTGCGTGTCGTATTTGGCAAAGAAGTCAAGGATGCTGTTGTAGCCATGCCTGAACTAAAATGAGCGAAACAAACAATTACACGTTAAAAATCTAATTTGATTTATTGATATTAGATCTATTATTTTGATCTCAACCCCGTACCCAGATCTTGTTGAAGGAAATAGAAGACCTCGGTCGGTTTTTCTACCTCAACAAATTCCAATAATATAATTTGACAGTTGTATTCTTAAATTAACATTCAATGCAACTCTCCGTATCTCGACGTAAAATAGAAATCATTTATTTCATACAAACCTTGACTTCTAAAACCTTCAATAGATCTCCATTCACTACGTTTGTCTCTGACAAGCCTGACTCAGCCGTTCTTGTTTTGTGGTCATCCTCTTTAACTTCATCAGTCTTTGATAGTTGTTTTTCGTGTTGTTCTTCGTGTTGTTGTATGGCTTGGGGTTCCTGTGGTTCTTCGGGCTCTTCCTCGATCATTACGGGCACGTGATAGTCTGTGGTTTTCTTTTCTGTGAATAAAATATGATATATGACCAAGAGAATTATTATCAATTGAACCGATGGACGGACGGACGGACGGACGGACGGACGGACGGTCGGATGAATGGATAGATGGAGAGAGGGAAGGATGAATGGATGGATGGAGAGAGGGAAGGATGATGAGTCGATAGATGATTAAAATCATAGCAAAGACAAATAATAGTAGCAAACTTTCTAAAAGGAATTTATTTATTATTTGTACCGGTTGAATGGTGTCGAGTATGGAGTCCAAGAGACTTGAAGAAGAGATGCGTAGCAACTGCTCCCATTCCACTGCGATCCACTCTAGGGAAATTAAACAAACAGACAATGCATCTTCCAATCTGCTACTTGTACTCGACATTATTATCAATACAATATAACAGATAGCATCAGGTAAACAAAAAGGGGTTTCATCTACAGTAGGCACAAAACCGTTAATACAAAAATTCCTACGATGATACTATTGTCCGTATATATTGATGGTTTTCAACCATTCCCAAGATAATAAATGAATAACAAAAGACACGGCGGCCATGTTGGAGGATATAACGAAAGAATTCATTGACAATTCTTTTGTTAAGTTCCTCCAACATGGCCGCCGTGAAAACCATCAATAGGATGCTCTTTCAGTTCTGTAAGAAGCAATTCCCATCCTTATCAGTACATACCTGTCCCAGACCTTGTCGTACTCATCATCATACATGTGTATATTCATGGAATAAAGTGCGTATCGTAGCTGTGGTTTCAAGACCATGCTTTCTTCCTCAAAACACGATGAGGGAAGCAACTTTGCAAATTCTATAAAGCTGAAAGTGGAATCAATGATTAGAAATGGACGGATGAATGGATGGATGGATGGATGGGTGGATGGGTGGATGGATGGGTGGATGGATGGATGAACGGATGGACGGCTGGATGGATGGATGGATGGATGGATGGGTGGGTGGATGGATGGATGGATGGATAGAGTCTTGTTAATTATTCCACCTACTTTTCGTTTGCTTTTCGTTTCATCATGGGAAAGACTTGTAGCGCAGTGTAATATTTAGGAGCAATCTTTTTTCCTTGTTTTGCTGTCATTTCACCTTCCTTCTTTGACTGCGCTTCTCTTTGGGTGATTCTTAGTTTGTTTGCTGGAAGACTATTTACTTGCATGCTGGTAGGCCGTACTATAGGGTCAACCCATTCTTTTTGCACAATCTAGGGTAGATCGTAGAATAGGTAGTGTAAGTATAAAAATATGACACACTGAAAAACGTTAAACATAGGCAATGTTACCTATGGCAACAGCGCGATCACTATACGCCGTTTTTTTCAACGTTTGTGCCGTTCTCATTAATGCTTGTGAAAAAAATGAGTTTGAGTTCATGAAAAATATCAGTTACGTTCATAATGCTTTTATTGCGCAAGGGGTGACGGGTATTACCAGTAACATTTGCTCCGACTAAACCAATCAGTGAGCCACGTTTACGCATGCATTATTACGGTATTCAGCTGACAAGTAATAAATGCGATAACATAGGAGCAAGTCATAACGCTTATGTTGCAAGGGGACTGGTAATTCATACGAGTAGCATTTGATCCAAGGGAATACAACCAATCCCCATGCCACGTTTACGCATGCATTATTGCGGTATTACGCTGACTGGTGCCATTAGTTTGTTTACATGCGTGGAGGTCACTTGTCAAACACGGATTATAAAGACAATAGAGGCGGTTTTTGTCAGTCTCACACTTGGTTCGAGGGATACGCTTCGCAGCTTCCCGCTCCCCGCTTTGCTCGGATGCATTCGCCAATCAGAACTTGAGGAATTCTATTATCATTCAAATTTATGCCCACCCATTGAAATGTACGTGAGAATCTGAACTGTAAGTGCATGTCCCTAAAACAATAGGCATTCTGTGCCATGGATGTACCTCTGCGTCCTTGAAGTGACGAATAAAATCATCAAAAGAAATCGTTGAGTTCGACTCAATACCAAGCCTGAAAAATACAAGATAAACAAAATGATTGCAAATCGTTATAGGTCCACGAGCGATGACGTCACATCTTTCGACCTAACCCACTACCGTTGCATCCAAACCTCAGGAAGCCCAGAAGACAAAATCAAAATCTGTGAAGGCTAGAGGCCTACCTTTGAAGCAATCCGCTGAATTGAAGTGTAGACACATAGCCACATAGATGATACAAAATGTGCTTGAATGCTTCCCTAAAATAAATGAAAAACAAAGAGCTATCTGTCTATCACACTTACAACTAGCACAAGATTTGTCTGTCTGTCACACTTACACAGCTAGCCAAGGCCGGTCTGTCTGTCAAGCTTACACCACTAGCAAAATGTACTGTCTGTCACACTTACACCACTAGCAAGATGTACTGTCTGTCTGTCACACTTACACCACTAGTCAAGGCCGGTCTGTCTGTCACACTTACAGCACTAGCCAAGGCCAGTCTGTCTGTCATGCTTACACCACTAGCAAGATGTACAAAACAAAAATATGCAAAACCATTATCCAAATATTAAGCCTATTGTTTGTGTATGAACATTACTTTTCCCCCCTACCCACCCCACTGATGTCCTCCCTTGTATTGCCCACTAACCCCTCCCCCCTCCTCCACCATCTAAAGACATAGACACAACCATTGTAGCGATATAAAAAGAAGCCACCCCAAATCATTACTGGCTATATGTGTAGCAATATTATTTATACCTTGAAATATTTCCTTTTCCTTGGCGATCATTGGACTTGAATGCTTGTCTGACACCATAAAAACCAGAAGCCAGTTTATCATAGATAAGCTCCTCTAACTAGAAAAATAAAATAAAAAAATTACAATATTCACACTCTGTTTAAATCATATTGATTTTAATTCATTGATTCCTATTTCTGGGATTTGTATACTTTTGTTCCAATAAAACAACTGGTGTTTTAAAAATTATGTTACTGGTAATGGGAAATAGAGGGATCACTAATATTGGATTAAGGATTTAGGCTGGCACCAGGATTCAGGTCACTGGGAATGTGAAATAGAATCACCAACATATGGGGTTTTTCCAGTACAGTGACAAATGGTCTGAAATTGGGAAACATTTTACCCATGCAAGATAAAAAGGTCTATGTGCAGAAGCCGAGGAAATTTTTATCTTAGATCAACCAATAACTGCAATAGACCAGCTCCCCAGTTCTAGCATAATATTTTCCCATTTCAGTCCATGTGTCATTCCCTAGAGTATCATTTCTTTGTTTAACAGTTGTGCTTGGTTGCACAGGAGAAGACACATGAATATGGATACAACTCAAACAAAGAATCTTATTGTCAAGGGACTGACACATGGTCTGAAATATGGGAACATTATGCCGCAGCAAACAAGGTCTATTACTGTTAAAGCATAGTTACAATTAATAATGAAGAAATGAAGAATACACAAACCTCATCCACTGTTTTCTTGTGTGTCAATGGCCGAATACCACGTCCATTACCTAAATCTACATACATTCAAGAAAAATTTAAAAACTAATTAAAGATAAATACAGTTGAATATATTTGAGTTGGGGGTGACTAGGGGGGAGGAGGGGGAGGGGGAGGTGGTAGGTGGTATACTGACACTAGTTCTTACAAATTTAATTCTTTTGTAACAAATATATCTAAACTACCATTTGAACCATACAAAGAAAAACGATTTTATGATAGTGAGGTATTCCAATTCAAGAGTTTAATTAATTTTGATTATTTACGTTGCTATAGATGGTAGCTATTCATATATGGTGTGTTGGTGTTTTGATACATTTTTAACATTCAACATAAGTACTAATATTTTTAGTTTTACCAACTTATTTTTTCCTCTCATACTTAGACATCATTATTGTTCTTTTTGGTTTAATATAAAAGTTATCATGGAGAATAATATTTTTAATTTTGTTTCTTTTGAGGTCGATCAATTATCACTCAACTTGTCCATCAAAACAGAGTTAATAGATAGATATTAACTCTGATCAAAACAATCACTCGAAAGAGCTTTGAACAATCAGTTCACTCACCAGCAGGCCATGTTGCACCTCTAGAATGTCGTCTTCCTTTCTCTCGAGAATAACGACTATCTTCGTTTCGTAGAGGCGGTAAAGGACCCTTATTTTTGGCTGTATTTTCATTCTGTGAGCTTGAAGAACCATGAACTTCTAAGTCGCCTTTTACATGTTTTGAGCTTGGGTGTTCTATGACAGGCAGCGTTGGAAGTCGGGGAAGACCATTGTTAGTCTGAGAAGACGTCAATGTCATCATTTTGAATGAAGAAAGCTAAAATTAAACCTTTAGCTATGTTCTACTGAAATATTACCAATTAATTTATAAATTTGTTCATGTTTGCTGTTGAAAAGTTTTGCTATGCATCATTGCACCGATAGATCTTACAACATAGAGCTGTGCTTGGTGCAACCATGGTAACGGTCTGGTTAATATTCAACAAGTATCCTTTCCACAGTTATCCCACCACCCTTGGAGGAAAAGGGGTGGCTGCCGGCGGAAGTTACTCGATTATTTTGAAGAAAATTTTGGGCACGCAAAATGCTTCTTATATCGATTATATGAGAAGGAGGAACTTCCACATCTGCAGCAAATTGTGCAGTAACTAATCATCAATCGTATGCGTTTAATAAGTACAGTTGCTTACTTTGCCGGCCTTTACTGACATTTCTTTTCCCATTGTAGTAGCTACACTGTAGCAGGGTCCATCTGTAGAATGGAAAAAATTATTCATTGTGGATAAAAAGCAAAGATTATATCTATTCATTTGTTTCACGGTTGTGGCAGTTGGGAGGACCACGACGTTTCGACTGCTAGCGCTACTGCTAGTCGTTCATCTGGTTGGACTGGAAGGTGGTCCATCTGTCTTGTCGGTTTTCAGCCGTGGTGGGAAGAGCTTTCACTCAGGTAGCTTTGCGCAAACGTACATGTACGGTAACGGTATCCATGCGGAATCCACAATGCGACACTGATTTATTGGACTGAACTTTTGAACCAATCACGGATAAGCTGATATTGCATTGCAGTAATTGGTTGTGAAATTTGAGTAGAATTACAGCTTGCCAGTCTTACCAAATAACTGAAATCCCGTTAAAAAAGCCTTTATATTTTATATTTGGTCAGCTATTTGTACACATATATATCTATATCATATATTTATTCATTTTCATTGTTTCTTCCTACAGTGCCAATAAAGTTGATAATAAAACAGATCGCCGAACTAGGCCAATTAGGAATTTAGCTTGTTAGGTATCACAAAGGCCTAGTGAGGAAAACTTGAGAACCCAGGAGAATAGCCTTCGAATCCGATTATTCGAGGGAGAAACCTAACAATCTTTATTCACATGGCACCATGGGATGTCAAGTCAGGAATCGAATTCGAGACTCCAGGCCACACCCTTGATTTCCCTTAATGAACCAATCAGAAAGAGAGAAACAAACAAACAAACAAAAACAGACAGACAGACAGACAGACAGACAGACAGACGACAGACAGACAGACAGACAGACCAACCAACCAACCAACCAACAAACAAACAATGAGAAGCCTGAAGAAGCATAGGATCAGTTTATTCCGGGCGCCTTCGATAAAACCGATCGTACGCAATGCGCGCGCGCTGCAGGGCAACTATAGTTAGGCTGCTTCCTCGGATGCAGCGCAACGACAAGACTCCAGCTGTTAGCCGTCGTTGTGTCGTCGGCTCAGTCTTCTTCTTTTTATGCGGTCAGTACGTTCACACATCACTTCGACTTTGACACTCCAACTGAACACTACTTACTTTAGTTTTTTACCGTAAAAATTCTGCTGTAATAAAGTTTCTCTTTTTCAGTTCTCTGGTTATTAATGCTTAGCGTTGCTAAGAAACACTTTCCTTGCTCAATAAAATGCCTCACTTTGTATTTAAAATTTTCTAATTTATAAATTAAAGAAAGACTTTTGTGTTTCTTTGATTACAAGTGGTTTATGAATAGCTTTTTAAACCATCTACTGAAGTGCGTACGTGAGAGAGAACTCTTTTTTCGGCCGGGATCAGTGCGTGGCTCCTTCCTTCCCCCGCCAAAAATACCCGCGCAATTTCCTAGGAGCCAATAAGTAAAATAAAACATGTAAAAACGTTAAATATAAGAAAAACTCTTAAAGGCCATAAAAAAATAATCTTGCTCTTTTTAGTCGGACTAAGAATGACGCATTTAGCATCGAGAACGTCTCCATATTCGGTAAAATGTAAAAGGATATTCACCTTTGATTGGTAATTGTGATATGTTTTGCTATCGTCTTACAAAAACCTACGTAATTGAAGTAAAGAGTGCAAGACTTGATTCAGAAATATAGACAATCCCTCATTCTTGGGATTCTCTCCGTGACCTTCATTTCTCTTTCGGCATTCAAGTCTTTCAACGCGGTCTATTCTTATTATGCCCTTTGGTAGTTTCTCGTTAGACGAAATTAGACACAATTTCATAGTCTATGAAAGACCACATATAGAGGGTTTAGATCTTCTTCAAAATAACCTCAAGCTTATTAAGTATAACGGTATCAAGTCTAAATTTAAAAGGATTAGCGGTAATACTATGGATGTTTTTCATATTTGAGGTGTTTTAAAAAGACCGAGTTGGTACGCAGTGAGCAATTTTGGTCCAAAAAAGAAAAAAGAAAATGGCTGCCTTCTTTTGCGCACGATTCAAACCACGTTGCATGATAATTTCTATGACTTTAAACCTTAATTATGCGAGCTTCTCGGCTCTGAATTTAAAATATATTTAAATAGATAGAAAATTCCATACACACTCAGAGCAACTGTAATTAGATCTTGAAAGAAAAGAGAAAAAAGAAAAAAAAGAAAAAGAAAAAGAAAAAGAAAAAGAAAATACACATATTAACAATTTAAAAATATATATAATCGTGCACTATTCGAAATTGCTAAACTATAGGAAGTTGTAAATTACGTTTTGTTCAGAGAATAAATATTACATTGTCTCATACGCTGAATCTCCCGTTTGAAAAATTAAAATTTGTAAACGCGTCAAAATGGGAAAAAAGGAAGAAAGTGCTGAAGTCCCATAGCGACTGATCATTCTAGGATAACTCAGTTTTATTGAAATCAAGCCATGATTACAGCTCATTTGTTAAAGGCTGGGAAGTTTTTGAGAGGGGCTCAATTTAACGAAGTTAAAAAGAAATTAGTAAAGTCATCATGCTAAGTATTGCCACGTTTACTCTATCTTTTTGTCAAAAACTATGAAAATTGTACTGAAAAAATTTTTTCAAATGGATATATACTTTTTCTTAAATTTTGTAGCAATATTTCTGATTGTTCTTTTGTTTGAAACAACTTAAAAAATATGTTTTTCCCCCAATGTTTAATAACGTTAACAAAGTATATATTAATGTTTACAAAGGTGTTATCAAATCCAGCCAATCACAACGCTTCTATAACTAAATATGCTTGGAATGACGTGTTGTATAAATTATTCCAAATTGGGCAAAGAACCTGTCATTTACGAGAGGAGAATTTAAACACCCATCAGTCCAATACTCCTCGATATGTTCCCTTGCTTTACAAATATCCAACCAAATAGGCCCCAAATTCATTCCAAAAGAGACCCTCGAGAGATGTGTAACAGAAGATGCTAGATTATAACGACCGAGATGTCGAATATCCCGCCAGTTGGGATTCTCCGTATTTGGTCATATTGTTAGCGAGTTTTGAATTCCTCTAAGGTTAAGAGAGCAGTCGAGCAAATGTGGCGGACCCCCCTCTAGCGGGTAATGTTGGAGCTCTTTTGTGGGCGCGCCGAACATAGTTTCCCTCATTCCTTACATTCTTTGTTCGCTTCTGGTTTGCAGAAGCTCAAATCAATCCTCTGTTGTGACTCATTTAGCGAATTAGGTTACCCAAAGCGATAAGGTTTACGAGCTCTGCCACTACAAAGAGAATTCTCGAGAGCTCATCAGTTGTGATCAAAGTCTTTGAGAAACATTGAACAAGTCAAGAAGTTCCCCGCCAAAAAACACTTTGTAGGACGCAGACTTGAATCGTTCAAATTTTTAGCATTTTTCGAGAGTTGTTCTTCCGGATTCGAAGATTGTCGATCCAGAATTCAGCTCATATCTGAGTTCAGCGCAAGATCTCCAGCCCACATCGGGGTAAACAAGTTTAATTTTAAGTGAATTTTCATTAAAACCGCCAAGATTTCGGACCAAGAGTCAAACGACGATATGACTAATTCAGCCGATGAAGGCAAAGCCAAAAGTCCAGCCGACATGGCGAATGATGCAGAAGGAGTTTGGTCTCCTGATATTGAGCAATCATTCCAAGAAGCATTGGCCATTTATCCGCCATGTGGTCGGAGAAAAATTATTTTGTCTGATGAGGGCAAGATGTATGGTAAGTGAAGCAAACAAACTACGATTTTCAAATTCTTCTCCTGCGTTCTTTGGTTGGTGATTGTGGTTGTTGTAGCCTTGCACACCATCAAATCTTAGCCGTGGGGCAACCGCCAGAATATATGCTTCCCTTTATCTTTCTAATTCCATTTGAAAAGTCACTTTGTAGGTCTTCTACGGTGCTTTAGAAACGTTTAATCGTCGTATAAGATTCTCAGCTTGCTTGTTAGCTCGGCGAAGCATAAATGAACAGCCAATTCACGTTGTTGTTAGATAATAAATCATTCGTTGATATTGCTGTAATTCCACGATCGCTAGCGTCTGCTCGGAAACCTGTTGAATACTGCTCCGAAACCTTACCTCGAGTTGCTCTGCTCCAATTATGGCCGAGTTGTGGGCTTTGAAAGAAGATGTTTGCGTGCTTTGAACTTACTGCGTTCCGCATACAATCGCTAAATTATGCGAGACTTGTTAAGACTGTTCCAAATATGTTCGCTATGCCAAAACATTAACCTTCATACCAAAGCTTCATGTTGTGGCTAAATGATCAACGCGTTTATTGCTGACTTAAGCTCTTGTCTATTTGTGAATAACTTTGTGATATTATTCTTTTATACCACGGAGAAATATTCAAGCGTTTATGTGCATTTGTTAACCGGCTTTGGCGAGTTTGGTTCGGTTAGAATACCAAGAAATCGCAGTTCAAAATAGAGTGCTCTTAAAATTCCTCGAATAAACTTAATATATTAATAACACTGTTATCTCAGAGGAACTATTTCTGAGATCCATAGAATGACGATGGAGTAACTTTTTTTTCCGCTTTGGGATCAATTTGTATTATGCCACATGTACTGTGAAAGAGATTTCATACTCAATAGTCGTTCCAAATTAACATTGCAAAACTACTACAACAAAAATTAAACAAACGCTTTGGAATAGCTACACAGAATACCCCATAGAATATAATATCTAGGTATAAAACCTGGTATATACTAAATATTGTAAGCTTAAAAAAAATGGTCATAACATTCGCTGGCGTGAAGAACGAGACAATAGACACTAGAATGGTTTTCTTGAAATTAACATATTGTTTTGTAAAAGTTAAAAAATCTGTCCTTTGCTCGAAAGTCGTTGCCTAGAGACCTAGATTTTGAGTGAAGCTTACAAATAAAAAGTAAACTGAATAGAGAAATGCGTAATTTCCTGTATAAGAGGAATCTAGTGTTGATGTTTCCTATTTTAAGACATTTTTGATTGCAGCTTCTAGGTAATTTTTCATTAGTTATCACTCAGAATATTACTTTCTTGTAAAGTACATTTGTCTTACTTTCGTCTGTATACAATTCTTGGAGTGCATCGATTAATTTTATACCCAAACTAAACTAAAATCAGGTTACTGCAATAATCCTGATAAATTTAGGATCTGAAGATGTTGTTGCTCTTTTGATATTTTATAATCAGGGAAGCCTTCTCAAATTTATTGTTTATTGTTTTTTTGTTTTTCCATTCAGTTCTTAAGGAATACCCTAAAGGCTTTTCCTGATACTCTTTCTAATTTCACTCGAATTGAAATTTTGATAAGTGTTATAAGTAGTTTTAGATGTTTAGTTGAATTTCAATATTTTACATAAATATATTAATTTCCCATTTTGATTGTTTGGTGCATCATTTAATCGCAGTCATCAGAAGTGGTTTTTAAGATAAAAATTCCAAGAACATCCACGGTATTGTCTTTTTCATGGCTCCACCAAAGAAAAGCTATTTTCTTTTCTTATAATAATAAAATAGTGGCTTTCAGCTATTTAGTTTTCTTCTCCGACTTGTTTTGACCTTCAAACTAACTTTTATTGTATAAGAAAAATGATATGCATATTGATTCAATTCTATTAATTTTGAAAAATATTTTCAACAAGTTTGAAAATTTGGTAAGACATTTTAAAAGGTGAGAAAAGTGTCCCTGGTAGAGTACTAGTAATTAGAATATGATTTTTATTTCAAGATTTTAAAAAGCTTTTGTCTTACTACTTTAAAACCACCATTGCTTGGTAACTAAAAGGCGCCCAAAAGTATACAGTTAATTGCTCATTAATTGAAAAACTGTTTTTGAAATTGCTACAAAACACTGACTAAAGTATTTTTGAAGAAAAACTTGTAGATTTGTTCAAAAAAACCTTAAATTCAAATTTTTTTTGCTCGAAGTTATTATAAGATTTGTATAACAGACTTTGAAATCATAAGTCATTATCTTTAGGTCAATTCTTTGCCACACAATACAAATAAAACAAGTATATTTAATTAAATTAATCCAGGTAAGCATGATTTTATAATTCTAATTTGTTAAAAGAAAATTCATATATATTTTTTGAAGAAAAGAAAAATGCCACTTTACTTACTTGTCATGTTTTTTTTCAAAAACAATTACATACATTTATAGACCTTTGTCATCGATTAATATCAGAATATTAGCATAGGCAATTTAACCATTTAAATTGCTAAAAAAGACTTCTTGATACAACTCCACGTTTTCCTAACTCAACATTTGAAATATGTAATTACTTTTATGAGAGAATATGGTCTTTGATCCATGTGATATTAGATTATCTAAAGTGTGGCTTTAGTTAGAAGTTTGTTCCGATACTCTGTTATAGAAAACAGGGAATCTCTTCTCCATAACAAACTTAAGGGAACACAGTAATCAGTATTTTGGATAATGAGCATATCACGGCAACTTCAATGCATAAGTAGAGTATTCATTGATGTTCTGATATTTTTTTTTTCTCAAGGCTATTAGGTTTTAATGATAATGATTTATAATATATATATATAGCATAATGCATTATGGATGCTTTACATTTAGATTGCTTTAAATATAATTTGCAATCATAAGAGGTGGTTAGTATAAGTTGCAGACACTGAGGGTATAGGTCACTGCTGGGTTGTCTTCATATCCTCAGTGGTTCTTTTAAGCCCATCCAATTTTGGTTGGTAATAATAAAACTGTGTAGAGATAGGACTAAAGTGGTCATGTGAACCAGTTTATTCTCAGCACTCTCACCTATATATTATTTAGCCCTGTTCTATGTTCTTTTTGTCAAAGGACATCAAAAACATAATAGTAATAGTTTTAATTTTGATTTCTTTTTTTACAGGCCGGAATGAACTGATTGCAAGATATATAAAGCTCAGGACTGGCAAGACTAGGACTAGAAAACAGGTTAGACAAGAGGTTAAAGTTTAAAAATCAATAGTCTGTGTTTTTTTAAGTCAATGTTAGGCTTTTACTATTAAGATCTCAGGTTCGACTCTTGTAATTCACATATAGATATAGCTTGTTGGGTCTTTCTGAATTTAATGGGTTGTCAGCAAAGCCCAATATGCTACATTCTAATTAATGTGTTAGTTAATGACTAAGATCAGCTTAGAAGATTTTAGAGGATTCAGTACTGCATTAATGTCTGCGTGCAGAGCTAAAAATCACTGTCAGTCACTGGACAATGTCCGGCTAAAATTGGAACTTGACAAGTCAAATCTTTGCCCTAGCTTGTTGGTATAACAGAGATAAAAGTAATTTGGCTGGTTATCATGACTGACCAGCTGTTATCTATAGCCCTGGCATGATTGACTAACATTAAAGTTAATCTTGATGATGGGAACCCTGTGGTGGATTTGACAAGGGTTAACATCCCATCACTTGATTTACCTCTAGAAGGGTGACTATTGGGAGCCCTGTGGATGGTGCAGTAGTCCAGGGTTGATGTATCCCTGTCCCTTAATATCTCAGGTATCAAGCCACTTGCAAGTGTTAGCAAGGAAAAAGGCAAGAGAGATACAAGGAAAGATTAAGGTTTGTTTAATCCCCTATATTCACTCTTCCTCGTATATTTAACCCCGCGATAGGTTTCAAGTCACATACAAGTCTTAGCAAGAAAAACTGCAAAGGATATCCAAGGAAAATTTAAGGTTGGTTACTTTGGAAAAAAACTGTTTATTATTTCAAGGATTAAGAAAAGTCCTTAAGGTAACAGAAAACATAAAAATCTAAGGTTTTCAATTAACAGAAGAACATTCTTTTTCTTGTAAATAAATATTTTAATTCTAAAGTAGAAAGATAAGTAAAAAAATTTGCTCAAACAATTCTTTCAAGGATATTTTTATTTTATGAAAAGTAAAATTAACTATGGTTTCTCTTTTTATTCAAGGACCAAGCAGCTCGTGACAAGGCTTTACAGACAATGGCTTCTATGTCATCTGCACAAATTGTCTCTGCTTCTGTTATACACAACAAAAATACATCTGGTGGTGCTTCTGGTTTTAGTGGAAATGATAATCAGTCTTACCAGGTAACATCAATTAACTAAGTTCTGTTAATACCTCTTTAAAACTCCAATGAGGTTTAGTTACAAACTTGTAGAGTTAGGAGAATCCCAAAGCTTACTATGCAAGCCAAAAGAAGAGGAAGTCCCCCCCACCCCCCCTTAAAAAGGGATAAAAATCCCTAACTAAGAGGGGGCTTGCCACTATTGACACTACCTAAATCTATCGATGTCAAGGGTAAAGGCTAAGGGAATATATTTGATAATCACAGGGTTTTAATAGTTTATTATTATATCTTTATTATTAGAAGAAAATGTGTTTTCATTTTTATATATCCTGCTAATGTTTTTACCTATTTGTTTTCAGTACTGGCAACAACCAGGCTCCAACCAGCAAGCAGCAGGCTATGGATCTGTCAATCAATCACCTTACGGCAGTCCTATTCAGCCTGGTATGCAAGCAGGCAGTGTAGTTTCCACAGCAACAGCTGCTAGTTCTGCTGGTGCTGTCGTCAACTCACAGGATGAAATAGTGGTAAGTCTTTGCTTGAAAGCTGCTCTTTTTCTCACATTGCCCATACTTGCAGCTTGGGGATAATTTATCATTTCCCGTTCCATACCATTCTATTACATCCACATTTAATTTAGTAAAAGTTTAAAGAAATTATACCAATTTCTGACACTTAGAAGCTCTGATCACCATTATTTTCTTTGCTTACGACTAAAATGCTTCAGGAAAAATAAACTCACCTTTTTTAATAGTGGGAATAACTGTTTTACTTTTTGTTGGTTTTATAGAGAAGTACAACTTATGGAGACACAAGGACAGTAGTTACGAGTCCTCCAACAGGTCATGCATCCTGGAACAGCAACAGACAGGCTTCTCATATGGTAATATATTGTTAACATAGACTAATGCCATATTTTAAAGTCACATCCTGTTCATTTAATGCCATAAATGATTATTCTCAACTAAACCACGACTGTGGGTTAAGTTTATAATAAGTGAAAAAGAGGAAACTTAAACACAGAGTACAAAAGTTTGCAAGGATTATTTTGCAAACGTTAGTTATTTATATAGGAGTAAGAGAGTCAAGTTTGGTGTAAAATTCTTTTTTTTGCCACAAGGGTCTTCCTCTAGATTTATCTGTTTTTTTCTCCGTCCATGAAAATCAATATGTGAGTTGAGTGTTGCAAATATTCAACATATAAAACACAATAGAAACCATTGTCTGTGGAGGAGGTTGTATATCTGATACAAAATCGTCCTGATTTGCATAAACTTTAACTCCAATTTTCTTAGCCAAATTCAATTTTATCTTTAAAATTATAGTAGAACATGAATGTATACACCTAGACGTTTCATAAGTAATATACAATATTCATGTCCATGTTGTATCAGATATACAATCACTTGCCTTCAGCTCGTGGTTGTATATCTGATACAACACGGCCACTCATATTGTATATATTACATATACAATATAGCTAGTAGTGCATGCAGAGCAAACCTCACAGAAGAACTCATTACACATGGTACTCAGAAGGCAAACTGAAATTATTGTCTAATTGTGGATGGGTTGTATTATTTGTTTCTTTACAGCCGCTACGCTTGCTAGAATTTTCTGCATTTCTAGAACAGCAAACAATGGACCCAGAAACTGTAAGTAACAAAAAAGATCATTATTAAATATAGCAATAATTAATGAAAATGAATAAAGTAATATTATCAACTGACAGGCTTAAGATAGTGGCTTCTCAACGGCCAGACATGATGACCAGCCATGCATAGCGCACTGACCAACATGTTACCAACATGTTACCAGTCAATGTTATTGGTCAAGAGAACCAGCCTTAAGAGGTGCTTGGTGGGACAAGTATTAATTTTGGCCTTAGAATGTCCAATGACCTGCTATTATTTTTTAAGCATTTTTATACCAAATGTTTGTTGTTAAAGCTATGTGTACTTGCTATATATACACACAAATGCACATTACTTTATTTTGTTGATTTTATAATGGGAGGTATTATTTTTAAAACATTTTGTTGTTTCTTTATAGTATCATAAACACCTTTTTGTTCACTTGGGACCAAACACTAACTTTACAGATCCACTTCTTGAGGTAAATCAACCTTTCTTGTCTTTTCCTTATACTCTTTTATTTTCAGATTCAGATTCTTTATTTCACACACCAATTTAATGAATAAGTTGTTTACATTTGTATTGTTTATATTTCAATTGAATATATATATGTAATGGAATATGTGCTAGTTGTAGTAAAGAATGAATTAAACTAGGTTTAAAAAGGTATAATATAAGACTGTCATCAAAGAAATCAAAACATAACATACAATACCTGTCCCCAGATAAGTCTTAGAATAATTCATTCTGTCCTTCCTCATCACAGGCTGTAGACATCAGACAGATTTATGACAAGTTTCCAGAAAAGAAAGGTGGCCTGAAAGAATTATATGACAAAGGACCGCAACCTGTGTTCTTTTTGGTTAAGTTTTGGGTAAGTTACTTAAGTGATTTGTTTCACAATTTCTTTCTCCCTATGTGTGCATTTTTTCCAATTGATTCATTCATTTCCTAACTAGGATTACATAGTAATATTATTCTTTGCTTCCACAGGCTGATTTAAACACCAGTATTCATGATGAAGCTGGAGCATTCTACGGGGTTTCTAGCACGTAAGAAAGACAACCATTCCTTCTCCCCCCTCCCCTACTAAACCTATTATTTTTATGGCCAAGATGTTAGAGTTTTCTGGCTTCTGTTAGTCATAAGTTGGCTCAGTCTCTTGTAAAGCCAAGCAAGGCCAAAAAGCAACAAGATTTATTTTATAAGTTGTTTAGACACAAAAACATGAAAAGCACATGTTCAAACCTTTTAGCTGTTACCCAATAAAGTCACTAAAAAAAGAGAGAAAGCAGTCAAGAGATTAAAGTTTGTGTAGTGGTACAGGGCTTAAAATAATGGTCAATCAGTCGCTAGTCATTATCACAGGCCAAATTAGTTTTATTTTAGTCATACCTTATTTCTGACTAAACGTTACTGGTCTAAATGATCAGCAAGGCAATGATTTGACGGGACAAGCCCCAATTCTTGCTGGACATTGCCTGATATCTGGCTGTTATTTTAAGCCCTGATGGTATTGCTGTCTGTTCTCACCTCTTGGGTCCCCCATTTCATCGCTGAACTTATTCCATTAGCCCAGAGATATTTTAGTTTGATAAAAATATTCTATGGTTTGTTTGATACTAATTTTTTGCATTTCTTCCCAGGTATGAATCTTCTGAGAATATGACAATCACCTGTTCCACTAAAGTATGTTCGTTTGGAAAACAAGTTGTTGAAAAAGTAGAGGTATGTGCCAACTTAGTCTCCAAAATATTTCAAGTATTTTCCCTTGAGGGTTTGAGATCTGTCTAAAAATTATTACTGAACTTCAAAATACCATTGTGGAATTCATACGATACCTGCAGCTGTGTTCCTTGATTACAGGCTTATTTACTCTGACAAGGTTAGCCTTAGTTGAGAATCAAAATATATTTTACAAATACCAATGATAAAGTAAAGAATATACAACTACAATGATATAATAGATTTAAAATTCCACGCGTCTTTACTGGAACATGTGAATATTCTACATGAAATCAAGGTTAAGCCTGAGCAACAGAGAACTTGAAATGGAGTATTGAATTCATCGCAAGAAGATGGTTATGGGTGGTGATCATGATGGTGATGGTCGTCATGATTGGGGATGATAAACATGATAGTGGTGGCGATGAACACTATCTAATAGAGTATTTGATCATTTGTTTATTTGCAGACAGAATATGGTCATTTTGAAAATGGAAGTTTTCTGTATCGTATTCACCGATCACCAATGTGCGAGTACATGATTAACTTTATTCACAAGCTCAAGCAGTTACCTGAAAAATATATGATGAATAGTGTGTTGGAAAACTTTACAATTCTACAGGTTAGTTAACTATAAAATTGACTGTATTCTTGTTTATATATTCACTAAAAATGCCTTTATTGATTTGCCTATCTACGTAGGTCGTAACCAATCGGGAGACACAAGAAACCTTATTATGCCTTGCATATGTATTTGAAGTATCAACAAGCGAGCATGGTGCACAGCATCATATTTACAGACTGGTCAAGGACTAAACAACAGGTGCGCAAAAGTGGACTGCATTAGACACAAGCTTATCAGAATTCTGCCTGCAGTAATGATGCAGTGTGGACCTTTCAGCGTGGAAAAGTCTAAGCATATAGAAAAGTACACGACTATAAAAATATATCTATTATATATATATATATAAATAATTCTATTAACACATTTATTGCTTCAAAAAGGTGTAGGCAAAACCTTTTTGGAGTAATCTATTTTTCTGGTACACCTAGTGGTTAGCAAGAATGGTGCTTGTGTTGCAAAAAAGGTTAAATGTGTTCAATACAGACAATATATACAGATACGCCTTGTGACAGTTTTATAGATGTCGCAAATGGAGGTTGAATATTTTTTACAATTTTCTCAGATATGAGAAAGTTTTTAAGACTGTAACACAAGTTGATTAAACAAACTTTTGTTATACATTTAACGATAAACTAGCGATAACATAGAAAGATCAACATAGAAAGTTGTCATCGCTAATTTTTAACATTAAATGTATCACAAGTTGTCCCCCTTGTTAGTCACTGGTCTCATCAACTTCCTTGAAAACTTTCCAAACTTGTTTATAGTATATACTGTCTGCCATCTTTGCAAGGGTGGATCTGAGAGGAGGGGTTGAATTGGGTGACTAGTCACCATCCTTTGAAGTTGAAAAATAATAAGCATAAAGTCAAGACCTAAAAAGGATGCTTTGTGATGCCTTTCTCGGTAACAGTCAACCCCCTTGAAATCATTCCGGATCTGCCACTGCTTTGACACATTTAGCCTGAATGCAGCACAGGGCTTAAAATAACGGCCGCACATCTGACAATGTGCTGCCAGAATTTGGACTTGTCCTGTCAAATCTTTGCCTTGCCGGTCATTTCGATTCAGTAATGTTAAGCTGTTGGACTGTGATCATGACTGGCGACTCATCAGTTGTTATTTTGAGCCCTGCAGCATATGCCTGCACCCAGTTTTCTAGGTTTGTATGTACATTAAACATTACTCAAAACTTTTGAAAATACTTTTTACATAGTCTCTAGCATATTTTTCAGCAAATTATTTAGCCAACTAAAGTATATTTTAAAAGAATTCTTAATGCTTCTAACATATGACATGAGCAACGTACACCACAAGTAATGAAAACTGTTATTTTTTCCTTTGTAAGACAAACCTTTAAGTGTTTTCTAAATTTCATATACCAGCCATTGTGCTTTTTCCAAATATTCTACTTAGCATGTACAAACACTCTAACTTGTATAATATTTCTAAGCCTTTGTACCTTTATATAGATAGCATGGCTTTCTAAGAACCAAAAACAATTATTAACGAAAATCGCCATTCATACCCTGTCGTTAACAGAAAAAAGACCTAAGACCCCTTTAAAAAAGTACTTTTACTAGTATTTTCCCTTTGATACATAAGAGAAATATTTTTACAGCACCAAGTCTTTTCACGCCACTGAAGTAAAACCATATTTTAAAACAATATTTATCAAAGCCATTTTAGTCTTGATAACAGTGTTAATTATTAATATATTAGTGGTTCAATAAAAGCCCAAGTTACACTGTTAAATCCAAGCTATTTATGAAGCAAAGTGAATGGACCTTAATCATATTGTGCCATATTCTGAGTGACCTCATCATGAAATGCTGAAAGTGAGGCAATACAGAGAAAAAAGCTATTGTTCCAGTTGATATGGCTGAAGTGTGGGAAAAAGTCCATAAACACGGCAAATATAACTTGGTATTCTAGCTATAGATTAAAGAAAATATAATAATTTGCTGAACAGAATATTTGGATTTCCAATCATACTTTTCTCTCAACTAGTAAAACGTTTTCACCCAGTATTACTTCCAAGATTTAATCGTAATCATAATAATTAGCTGACAGTGAAGGTCAAAGTTAAATTCAGAGCAATAATTTGTATTTTTTTGTGATGAGCTTAAGTTTTGTTGTGATTGATATTTTGGAAAAAAAAAATGTAAAATATAATAATAATTAATTAATGTGGTATTTTGTCATATATACTAACTTGTAATGTTATTAAACTGTTGATGAACAAATTTACCTGGAGTTTTACCTTGATTGCAGGACTTCATTTTCTGATTTTTTGTTGTGGTTCTTTTCTTCAATTCTGCAACAATCTCTAATATTAAAATAATAATAAACTCTTTATTTCAAGAGGGTAGCACAGAATAGTTACAAAATAACTAATAAACTAGTGGCCCTCTAAGTGATAATATCATATCTCAGAAATTTAAAAAGATATTTTTTTAAGTTAAGACTTTCACTTTGGTGCCTACTGTACAAAACTCTCGAATTCAAATCAACATAAAGTTATTACAAACTTGTCTTTCTGTATGAAAGAGAAAGAGAAATTTTTACCCCCCCCCCCCCCCCCCCCCCAAATGTACAAACCTCACAAGATATACAACAAACCGCACAAAAAGATTTCCACTTGTCTTCTGTCTGACCCCAAGATTTATGCCTGGTTTATCATTTAAATAATTCTCCAAAAAGTCATTCTCTCCTTACATTTACTTTTTTGTTATTTCCTTAACAATTGTCAAACTTTTTTCTTGTTACTATTTGTTTTGCATGGGTGTGGCCAGCCCTGTTGAAGTTTGCGCGCAATTCCAAGAAAGCCTTACCAATGTACACAAAATATTTGGAATTCCAAAGAAATAGAAAAACAAATACCAACTAAAAAGACAAAATACCTCCGCTGAAATGCAATCGATTTGTCTATAACACGATATATCTCAACTATTGAACTACATTATAGCTGATATCCGGTAAACTATAGATAAGCTAGAGGGCTTTGACCTTCATGTCTCAACATGCATACAGGAGGGTAAGTCGACGAGCTATTTGTGGACCCCAAATATCCGAGTTAGCCATGCGCGATGTCTAAGAAAAAAACTAATTACGGGTCCAAGAAAGAAAACAAAACCTTAGGAAGACTTTTGACCGATCACTTGGAATTGACCACAGTGAATAAGATACGGTGCTTGGTTAACTATGTTGTGACTAAAGCGTTGTAATGAGACATGTACGTGCGCATATTGTACACAAGAAAAACAGTAAAAAAGGCTATTGTACACAAGAAAAACAGTAAAAAAGGCTAATAGAAGTAAACGTCCCATGAAGGGCCAAAAATGCTACTTGAGGTTTTCAGTTGGAACCGAGAATGTCGTTATCAGGTATATCGAACGAACCCTACTCTTCCTTTGTAGTGTGCCGAAGGCAGATCCTTAGTAGTCTTATCTTGTCTATTTTCATTGCCGGCCACGTGTTAATGTTATATTTACGGGTCAGTTTTGTTTTAGAATAGATGTACGATACGTACTAGGAAAGCTATTTACCGGAAATAATTCCCACACACTGGATTAACTGACTACTTCCGGTTAATTGCGCACTTAAAGGTCATTTCCCATTAACACATGTGTTCATATAAATTTGATGTTAGAGCCCTAGCTTTTCTGTTCTCAAAAAAAACATGGGATTACCAGAATATGCTCTCGTCTCGAGGTCTACTAGACACCAAATGAGGCGGCCTATTCAGTGTGGTAAAGCCATTCAAGTGTAATCTTTTTGACAGTCTGTTTTCACCAAGGTCATCCGGTCATGCCTCGTGTACCGTGTCCCACACAGCTAGAACAGTGGTTTGGCTCAGTCCTTGTTGTAATTGTGCATTTAGCTATAACCAATCGTTTATACCATTCATATCTCGTTTTCAGGGCTTGCGGTTCGTGCTGGTCAGAACTTGTGGCATTCATGACTCATCCCCGCACTAATCCTGATACGAAATGTAACAAATTATACTGATACAGAGTTGTGCCAGCAAAATGAAATAGTATAGAAATAATGGGCTGAAAGAAAAAAACGAAAAAGGGATTTCAAGGGAAAGAAAGAAAGAAAAAAAGAAGAAAAAGAAATGAAAAAAATGAAAGAAAGAAAGAAAGAGAAAAATAACAACAAAACAAAACAAAACGGAAAGAAATGATATAATGACAGTTTTGAATAATAACTTCCGTGATATTCCATTTGCTTTCAAGAGTGGAATACCTTTGACCTGACGTTACCCTTATCTAGCTCCAGTCAGTCTAGTGATGAATGAAGGGTATTACAGTTGTATTTCAACTAGTTTCGTATCGTACACAGTACCCATGAAATACTGCCGACACACTAACAACAACCGAAAAAGAAATACTATGTCGAAGTAAATAATATTTCCTAATCTTTTAGAATCTAAGTTTAATCTAGTTTCATTATAAGCTTTGTTCCAGGAATTATGTGGATTAAACCAAGGTCACGTCTGCTCTGACTGAATAAATGACATTCAACTAGACTACCATATAAGGGATATAAGGGCTTCCTAGATAGACTTTGAATGATAAGATAATTATGTAAGCTATAAGGGACAACAAGATCTTTTAAAATCAACCAAAATCGCATTAAAACGATTTGAATTTTCATGCGCTTTGATTTTATCTACAAAACTAAAGTTTTGACTGCGAGAAAAAAACCAAAATAGTGTGACGGAAAAGTGTGACATACATAGCGAACGTGACACTAGACGTCACGACCCCACCCTCGTTCTAATGGTGAGACACCCCACGTGACGTCAGATGTTATTTGCGAACAGGACTCGAGGGGAGACACTTCGAACGCTGATATCGAACAAAACAGTGAAAATCGAATTTTCTCCCATTGAAAACTTGTCTCGTCTTTCTTGGACTTCGAAGGGAGCTCAGGTCTGATATTTAACGATGCTCTGGAATGTTCATTTGGTATGAATCCATTGAACAAATGGACAGATATATATGATAATGAAACCGACTACTGTGTATGTTATTGAAATCAACAACTTTGAAGGATCTTCATGTAGATTTGCAGTTAATATATTCTAGAAATACTACGTTTTTTGCTCAAATGTCTGTTCGTCAAGCTCTAAGCGACGATACCTTATCTCAAAAACTCGCAGAAAAAGACATTTTCAAGATAAAGCTTTCACTTTCATGCCTATCGAGCAAGGTAGTCGTGTGCAACGCAGTTGCAAATTTATACTTATGGCAGCCACCGACCGTAGAAACTTCAACCAACTCGTGGCAGTATGTTAGAACTGGAATCCCTGCTCTTGTGGTAAATTCAGGTGATAGTGGATCTAGGAATCCTCGAGGGATGAGTATATGTTTAATGGATAAACAGAGTGGGTTTTGCATTTGGAAAGAAGTTATCAGCGCAAATTCAAACTACAGAGAACAACAGGGTAATTTTCATGTTTTGGCTTTGTCGACTGGTGGTGGTGTGATGGCAGGCCTGCGATTCGCCGACGAAGACGCTGCTAAAATGTTCTTGAAAGACGTTATATCGAGTTTAGAGGACGTGATACGGACCTCATCCATGCCAGAAATAGATACACTTCATGTGTCGACGAGTAACGAGAAATTGAAAAAGTTTCGTAAGTTGAAAAAAAATGAAATTTCAAGTCCGTGTTTGTTCAGCCATGTAACAAGTATAACGAACGCTACGCTAGTAAACGATGGTCTTGATTCAAACAATTCAGACTCACACAAGGAGAAAAAATCTATGAATGGACATTCTGGTAGGACTTCAAACCTTAGGAGGGCTTTTAGTGTAACGAAACGAAGACGATGAAAATCGATCGAGGAAATCAAAGTTAGTATCGAAATTCATTCCATCGAATCGAAAGCAACATGGCATTCAACCAGATGTGAAGAAGTACTTGAGACGATGAACTGACGTTAACAGGGTGTATTTTAACGCATTGAAGATTATAAACAAGGTTGAATGCGGTATGACAAGGAAATATCGGTAAATATCACTTTCAATGACTTCATGGGGACAAATCTGGAGTTATTATAGAGTTATTATGCTTTGGTATGTGGCATGTGTAGTTCTTGCTCCTTAATAATACAACCTACAAAGAGCGTCTGTTTTTCTTCAGCTGTGTTTGCCAACTCCTTTAGCTAACAGCTTATTGCTGTTATAAGATAAAATTTCATCGTCATTTAGCAGGAATATTATGATAACCCAAAGTGTACTCGTTTAGACCAGAACAGATAAACCAATAGAGCAATATTTTTCTAAAAAAAATTGTCCAGAAACGAAAAACAAAAAACACCTTGTTGAGCACAGCTAAAATATTTTCTCAAGCTTAGAAAAACAATGTTAAAACTAATAATATACGTAGACGTGTTGTGACCAATGTTTTTAAGTTCGTTTGCTAATATAAATATACATAAGCCATAAAATCATTTCTTATTTTAGAACTGTTACCTACTAAACATTTTCTCTGTTATCTCACAAGGATTTTCATTGGTAACATTGAACCAAATCAAAATTTGAGCACACGTTGCTTGAAAGGAATCTTCGTATAGTCAAAACATTGATAATAGAGATTTATAAACTTGAAAGTTCAATTTTTGATTCATTTGGATTTATGCAACCAATTCTTTAGTTTTTGTGTGTGTGTGTGTGTGTCTTCCCATTTTTCTCTTTCGTTTCTCATTAGTAATCTCTAGATTTTTTGCTTTCATTCTACGAGAAAAAGAATGTATAATCTTATAGAAACAGAAAAAAGTTATCACTTAACATTGTTTTTGAGCTTTGAGTGCTAGTCCTAATTTCATTTCATTAATATATTATATTAGCATAATATATACATTAATAATATACCTTAATTTATAATTTTTTCAAAAGGCATATAGGTATATTTTAAGACATTACTAATGTAGAACATTTCATTTGCTGTAATTTTGTATTTTTGTTTATCGTAATGTATTTTTGGTTTTGTTTCCAATATCACTTCGAATCATCAAATGAAAATTCGAATGTCTGCAATTTAGAATAAAGAGTGTTTATTGTGGTGAGACAGTTTTTGAAACCTCAAAACCCGTACTTTAACATATGCATGTCCCAGCTCATTGCTATTCTTGCATGATATGATATTATATGGGAATTTATCTATAGCAATATGAGTCTAATCTGTGGTTTAAAATACAATAAATTGATAAGTTATTTCTATCTTTTCTTTGGTAAAATATCTACAAAATAATAATATTTGTACTGTCATAAACCTTTACTATGCTATCTCGCCAATAGATCAAATGCTAATATTTTTATCAATAATAGTGGGATTTTTCTTAAGTCTGTAGAGTACATATTAGACTAATTGACATTGTGAGACCCCACACTGACTCTTTTGTCTTGATGCTTGGACTTTATCTATAGTTTCAGGGTTATTAAATGTTATCATTAACCTTGTAGAAAAGATTTCCTGGTTTTAGGAGAGACTTTATAGTTGGCACACAATGAAATGGTTAAGGGCACAGAAATTTTGTAAGATGAACATTCTTCTCAAGGCAGAATAAATCAGATATTTGGAGTTACTTGATCGATGTTATATGTAAGATGAACATTCTTGTTAAGGCAGAATAAATCAGATATTTGGAGTTAATTGATCGATGTTATATGTAAGATGAACATTCTTGTTAAGGCAGAATAAATAAGATATTTGGAGTTAATTGATCGATGTTATATGTAAGATAAACATTCTTCTCAAGGTAGAATAAATCAGATATTTGGAGTTAATTGATCAATGTTATAAGTAAAATGAACATTCTTGTTAAGGCAGAATAAATCAGATATTTGGAGTTAATTGATCAGTGTTATATGTAATATTTACCTAATGCAAAAATCTTTAAAAGAGTGGCCTGACCAAAACATAAGCCACTCCAGACAGTATTTTCTTTCTACACTCATTTTTTTTCTCAGGCTACTGAATTTATCCCTAATAGACCTCGTCGGATCGGGCGTAACATTTTCCCATTTCAGTCCACATGTCATTCCATAGAGTATAATTTATTTGTTTAAAGCTTGTGCTCGGTTGTACACGAGAAGGCACATGAATATTGATACGACTCAAAACTGAAAGAATCTTATTCTCGAGGGAATGACACATGACCTGAAATGGGAAAACATTACGCCCGAGCCGAGGAGGTCTATTCATGTAGTACCCTTGATGAAAATATCTCCACATGTATAATTATGGTCATGTTGGTGAAAGACAAGCTTGCTGGCATGCTGCAAGTGATTTATATTCTCTGAACTTGTTTACTGTACATCTTAATAATTAATGTTTGTATATAAATAAAATGTCATCAAAGAAGAAAACAGATTATTTTGTACTTCATTTCCTGATAATTTAATCTTGGGTGTAATACACCCATACTATAATGTTTATTTCGTGATTTTTTCATTCACTTAATGTCATTTATTCACCATTCATTTACACTTAAACTCATTCATTCATTCACTCTCATTCATTCATTCATTCATTCACTCTCATTCATTCATTCATTCACCCATTCATTCACTCTTACGCTCATTCATTCATTCACCCATTCATCCACTCTTACACTCATTCATTCATTCATTCACTCTCATTCATCCATTTATTTGTCCATTCATTTACTCTTAAACTCACTCCACTTTGTTGCTTTATTTCTTTATTCATTCGTTCATTATTCATTTCTTCATTCACTCCTACATCCTGGCACTAGTCACATTCTTTTATTCAATTGCTCCATTTTTTCAGTTATTCCTATTTCTGTTCTGACCAATTTCACTTCTTATTCTCATAATAGTGATTTATTTTGCTTGTTTACATTATTTCTTTTGGTTTTACATATACTTTGGCTGTTTAGTCACTAATTGTGTGGCTTTGTTTTACACGCCAAATAAAATTGTTATAGAATAAAACATCTTTTATTATCTTTTCCAAGGGCGGATCCAGGGGGGCAAAGGGGGGCTGAAGCCCCCCCTTCAGCAGAAAAAAAACGATGCTTTTTTATATTGTTTTCCATTGTGTTGACGGAAGAAACTCAATTAGCCCCCCTAAACTCTATTAGCCCCCCCCCCCCCCCCCCTTAAAATTTTGGCTGGATCCGCCCTTGTTTTCTCTCATTTATGACCAGTTATAAATATCAACCTAGTTTGGTATTTTAACTGTACCTTTAATGCATCAACACTGTCATTGTTACTTCCTGATGAAGCGTCGTTGATCCTTTCAGCCTGGGGCAAGTTTTTCCATTTCAGACCATGTGTCACGCCAAAGCCTAGAAAATAAAATTCTTTGTTTGAGTCTCATGCAAATTAATGTATCTTGCCTAAGCCTTACTCAACAAGTAATATATTTACTTGGTTAGAAATGGGATAACATTACATAGCACAAAATATGCATCTATTCCCAAGTAATTAGTTGTATTTTGAACTAAAATCAAAGGAGTGTTAGATTAAGCTTTGGTTTGCCAATACAAAATTCATTTTTGGGAAAAGCTTTCATTAATATTCCTCATTCTCTCCTCTTCCATTTTCTTTCTCTCCATACTCATCTCAATTTTCTATCCAATTATACACATTAGAAGAAACTATTAGTTTACTATTACCTCATTCTATGTATTATACATTCCAATTTGATAAGTAAGAAGTTATATCTTGATCACAAACCAGATTCAATACTTGATAAAACTAATGTGTTTTAAAATAGGGTTTGAATTAAAAGCTCTCAAATATTATTTAAACTATTCCTTTTGTTTTAATTTTTAACTAATTAGTTAATACTATTTCACAGATATATGGTTTGTTTGCACTCTATCAGCTTTGTTTCAGCTTTGACTTTGTTTTGACTGCAGCTATTGACTGACCTCAGACAATGGGTTTCATTTATTTCTAGTTGAATAGCCTTATCAGCTTACCGTCTGCAGACTTGATTAATATTCATATCCTGATTGAATGTTTCAGTGCTGAAAGACAGATGTTGTTTTCAAAGAAAGTAGAGATACTGAATTTTCTTCAAGATAATTAGGTGATACTTTCTGAGGGAGGGATGGGAAGGACAGTTAACATGCTTTCATGGAGTGGTGGGGTAAGGCATTGAATCAATAGGGAGTACGATGGGAGGACTTGGAACTTGAAGGGAACTTCATCTTAATATCCAAGTGGGTGGGGTACTAAGAGGCTATATTGGAAGGTGATAGAGATACCAATTTTTTTAGCTTGCAGATAAGGCCGCGTTTATCATGTATGGCAGAGGGTGGGACTGGTGAAATTGAGGGGGGATCAATTTTGGTAGGAAAAAGGGGGGATGGCAAATTTTTATCAGAAAAATGGGGGGATGCACAATTTTTGGAAGAAGCTACAAGCCTTGCTTAGGGGGATCGTACAGTCACAATCGTTTTTATGGCGGCGGAAATACTATTGGATTTTATTTGTATTTATTTTACGTATTTCATTATTGGATCACTTTTTTCTTTTTTTGCTCCAGCGATCAACAAGCACGCACCCACGCAATCGCTCTGTGGCCTGTTTTTGGCTTGCGGGTACAAACGCACGCGCGGAATCGTCGACTTAACGATGAAGTAGTACTTGGTGGACGTCAATCAAAGCATTTCCATGACATTCCATAGGCACATAACGACTTGAAAACCTTGTTGTGTTTTCCAACAACGTTATGGTTGGATTGACTTCCATCAAAATCCTATTTTGTCGCGACGCAAATTCTACGATTGCGTGAGTGCTATTGAAAAGCGTTAGGTGTAATCGGATGTGGACGGTGATGTCAGGAAATCTCATACTACCAATGTTCGACTGGATTTACTAACCATTTCTATGATCTTCTAAATGATTTCTTCACGCTTGCACCATTGCAATAATATTTCTTTATATGTTTCTCAGGGCATTTCTGAAGATTGCATGCGTTTGTCGGTCGGATCGAGGAAATTTTTTAGAGGGGTGGGGAGCGTCCAAACTTGGAGAGGGGGTATCATACGAAACGTACTTCAATCTCAAGTCAAAACTACATTTTAGGACCAAATAGCCAATTGAACGTCAAGTACAGGGGTCTGTACCCCCCAACCCTCCACGTACATCCGCCTATGGTTTTGTTAAGAGGCACAACTTCCATTTAGTCGCGCAAAACTTACGATCGAAACGAGCCAGTCACGTGATAAACCCTTGATAAATAAATCCCCTTATCTATAGAAACATCAAAGGTTGATTGAGACCTAAATTAATGGTCAACGATAATCTAATCGACTGGTGTGGCCACCGAGGGCCAGATACGCACCGTCGGTATTTTATACCCTCCAACAAATCTCAAGGCATTTTCATGAACTCAGGTATATTCTCGGTAATCAACTGATAAACAATTCCTAAAAGTTCAATTCCGTAAGTGAATTATGTCTTGCGACCTGGTAGATTAAAAGACGCCGAAGTCTTGGGTGCGGAATCCATTTAAGTGTAAGTGCTTTGATCTCATCAACTTTTGAGATCGAATCCAAGTGCATGGTCCTTGAATTTCTCCGAACATAAATTATGCTCTCTTAATTTCTCCTCATGGCAACATAAATACAGGCAAGTAATATATAAGTTAGCTTTTAGTCTGATTTCCATTCATTTGAAGGTGTTAAGGAAAACCATTTCAGTGTCGAGGAAGCCATTTGAGTGCAATCAGCGAAACCCAATAAAGTGCACCGTAGAGAACCCTCTTAAAACCAAAATATTTACTTTAAAAAGCTGTTTTTGGTGCTACTTCATAGAACAAATTGCTTTACGAAAGTGCAGGGCGCGTCTTTAACTATTTGAAAATTGTTTAAACCTTTTAAGATAAAATGTCAGTTGACCCCATTCAGCCGCAGCTTAGCCCCACCCAATGTGTTTTGATTCTTCAAACATCTAAGATTAGTATAATGACTTTTTGATTGATGATCTGTATAGTTTACAACGCCAAATGAATTATATATTTAGCTTTGGAAAATTTTCGCTCAACATCAAAGTACAGAGTCGTCCGACGTGGTTTTTGATGGCGGGAAAATCAACTTAGAAGCTAGGCAAGTCGTTGATGCTAGTGGCTCAAGAACAGTTCGTTCCAAAGATACAGGAAATCCAGCGATTTGTTTAATTCTCCCTCAAAACCGCAAAACCTTTATATCTTCATAGAGAGTGTTTTTGCGGATTGATTTGCATGCTTGAACTCATGAACCTGGTCGTATATGGGCTCACTTTTCCAACGAAAAAAAAGTTGAAGTGAAAGTATTTCATGTGAAACAATGGCATTAGCTATTAAAAGAGATGAAATTCTCCAAAATTGGTTCTTAAATTCCCAGCAATTAAACTAGAAATTACTCTTCTTTCATTGCCATGGCTCAAAGAAGAAATTCGAAGGGTTTTCTTTGTCATTTCCGGTCATCAATCAATATACCAATATCAGACCATAACATAACAAACAGTAGGTTTATGTGTGCATTATAAACTCAAACAGTTTAGCGTCTTCATCAATATTTCACTTTGCAAAGCGTTCATAAAATATATACAGAAAGCTTTTTCACTATATTATCTTCTATAAAGCATATTAAAAACGAAGAACCAGCCCAAACTAGAGAAGCTCTATTAACGTTCAATAATAATTACATGAACGCAAGCTGTTCATCGAAATAATTAATTTCCATCGCGTCAATCCCAATATTAAAACTTTCGTTCCATTTCCTATTTAGTATTCCTATGAGACTTTAATTAAAGCTCAGTTGTACATAAATCAGTTGTCAACAGGCTTAATGGAACAGTTCCTCTTCTTTTAATAATCGCAGGGGGACTTGATAATTTTCTTTCTGGTGTAAATGTCATTCTTTGTGGTGGACGTTGGACACATATACTGGCCGTCATTGGCCCAGATACCTTAGGTGAAGAACTAGAGGTACTAAATACTCGCTGAACATGAACTTTAGATAACGCTATAGTACATATTTCCAGTGTATTTTTCACGTCCCGAGCTCCTGGCGTGGCTTTAGGTCTAGGAGCAACACAAAATGACTGAGAACGTAAAACTTTCTTGGAACTTTGAGAACGAGTCTGTGAGGTGAACATACTCATGACCTGAAAGACAAGTCTTGCTACAGCCTTGTTTTGGTAGAGTATCCCAGTCCTTTCCTGGTAATTTCGTGTGCTAGTAAGAGTATGAAAAGTGGGATGAGGACTATCAATAGTCGTAAAAGGAACTATATTTTCCTGCCATATTATGTTGGCTGTCTTTGGCGATGTTAAGCACAGCTGTAGTCGATCGCTATTCTCTTTTGTATCATAAACAACAGCTAAAATCCCTGATCCTACTAAACTCCACTTCACATCAGAAGGCTTTTTAAGGAAGTCTTTTGTCTTCGCAGAATACACTTCAACTTTAGACGGAGCAATAATTATTCTGTGATTGTTGAAAGATTTTGACAACTCAGTTCTTACAAAATGTACAGCTTCGTCTGAAATCTCCATAACACGTTGACCAACTTCTAGACTCAGGTATCATGCATCAAAGAAGTAACAGAGATTTAGGAATTTTCAGCATTAGCGGTAATGATAGCTCTTGAAGCTTGTATAAGGAAAACGTACCTTAGTCTTGAAGAACTCCTTCAACAGACCAACTCACTCGAACTTCTGATGACATGTACATTGTTCCACTTGATTGCCTTAGCAAGCTGTACCACAGGGTTCCCACTTGGTAAACTCAGTCAGCAATTTCTTGTGACGTAGGGATGGAAGGCACTCACGGGTAAAACCCTTTCTGAATTTACTCTAAACATTTATGAAATCAGAAAAGAGTAAGACTATTTGAATTAGTGTTCTCTTTATTGAAAGTCAATCTCACAAAAATTACTTTATAATATTATCATTTTACCAAATATTTTAGCATGAAGTCATTAAACCCGTGCAATACTATATTAGACTCATACACGTAGACCTAATTCCATTGTTTTGTTTTGTGTCTATTTGACTATTACACGTTGACTAGTATTTATTTATTTCACAGGTTAAATTCCTTTCCATCTATCTCGTGATACAATTTATATTACATGTTCGCAGTAGTGGATCAAGGGGGTGGGGGTACTCCACCAGAATTTGGGTAGGGGTGTTCCGCTGGGATTCTGAAAGGGGTTCCCTGTTTATGATAAAAAAACTCAAATTTGTGGACCCTGTTTATGACAAAAGATATAATTAATTGCACCGAGTTCCTGTTTCAATTATCATGTCATCTTGCGTATGGTTTTTTTACGACCATAATGACCAGTTTTGGTCAATACGAAAGTAGAATCCCTGAATATGACAGGAAACTCAGGAAGAACTTGGAACTTGAGTGAAATTGCATACCCTGTTTATGACAAGAAGCTTGAAAAACCATACTCTGTTCAGCGGATCATTGCCATATAGTCCATATATGGGAGTACCCCCCCCCCGGGATCCAGGGTTATCAATCAAGACATAAAAAAATAAGATAAGAGAAGATAAAAGATAAAAGTGAAAGAAATAATTGTAATAACATCTTGACAAATAACATTTTATTGTTGTTAATAATATCCATTCTAGATAATTGTGATCAAAACTCCAAATCGTGATCAAAACACCCACAAATTTATGTCACCTATTTCACCATGGCAACCAGTATCCTGTAGCCTGACACACCTGTTTCAGGTGTTAGACTATGTTTTCGTTTAAGATCTTTTTGGATCTTTTTTAGCCTGCTTTTCAGACTCATTTGTTTAGGCTATATCTTCCTATTTTCTGTATTTATTTATAAAACTAAACAAACCAAGTTTTTTCCTTCAACTGTTAGAGTTGTCCACTTCTATATTTATTGTATAGAACAGTATGAACCCAGGTGAATGAATGTTAATCAAAGTATTATGATCATCCATGAGGTGGACGTAGTCCTGAGAAGGACTGTTTGATGTGACTGACCTTTCGACAACGTCAGTCACATCAAACAGTCCTTCTCAGGACTACATCCACACCCGGATGATCATAATACTTCAATTAACATTATATATTTATCATACCGGGTCAACTCTCGTTTATATATGAAATTTCAATAACTTACAGTATATTCAATATCTTTTAGAATTCAACACAAATTTTTTATTTCATTTGCACTCGACGTCATAGCGTAGCCACTATCTTGGATGATTTTAACAAAAGAATTGCCAATGAATTCTTTCGTTATATCAACCAACAAGGCCATCATGTCTTTTGTTATTTCACTCCTGGGGAATGATTGAAAACTAGCAATAAAGATGCTGTTTAAATAAACATTAATTATGATAGATGATTTTAATATCAAATTATATTCTTGTTAAACATGAAACATTTTATTACTAGTCATTTGATAGATGAGTATGAAAAATAGATAAGCTATTAATTGAAGTATGTTTGCTGCTTGAATTACTGTAAAGATGCAATTTGTGTATCTTCAAGCATATATTTCTCGGAAAACATTTTCACGCCTGGAACTCAGAGTTTTTTTTTGAGAAATCTTATATTATTGATTGGGTACTGCAAAACAGCACATGAATGAATAAAATGTGTATGTTAAATAAATAGGTTTTTAAAATAAAAAATTTTTAGAGTGAAAATTGTAAAATCAATTTTTTGTGCAATTATGTTTACATTGTGGACACATTAACAGGGACCACTTAAACCAAATTTAACATATTTTCAGATTTATGAGCAGATCTAGACTTTATTGCTCAAATGCTACTGTTTGGTTTGAGTTGCAATTAAGTTTGCTTTCTTCATTTTTACTATGTTTACCTTCTTCAAGTGGTTAGATAGTGCGTGTCTGCGCAGTAAAGAGTAATAGATTCATATCAAAAGTCCCAATTTGGGGCAACTCAGCAAACATAAAGAATGACATTTTGTAAATATTCTTAGGGTTTATCGTTACAAAATAAGATATTGACTGTGAATTATTATTGACAGCAATCATTGATGAAATGAATAATGTTTTTACCTATGAACTCTTGAGATGCTTAAGCAGTGTTTAACAATGAGGAGTGTTTTATCAGGAATAAAAGCATCAGATGTAGACAAGGAGCTCTACATTTCACACACCATGAACTTTTATACTCAGTCCAACAAAGGCTGTTGAGTTGAAGACAGCATGCCAATCTCAAGACAGGAATTATATTACTAATAGCAGGTGTCAAATGGGAAATAAAATGGGAAATACTTCCCTTTTACTCCTCTCTCTATACCTTTTCTGTATATTTCTATTTCAAGCCCTGGTAATCAATGTGAAATAAGCATAGTCGCTGCATAGTTATTCCATGTACTGCATAATTGTTTTTTTCTTTGAACTAGTATAAAATCTCTGTTGTTTGGCAGACTGCAGACTACTACCTTGCATTAAGAATTCATTACCTCAGCTAATTAATGCCGTACCATAGAGTAAAACAAACCCACATGAACTGCAAATAGGCAGTGATACTATATTTAGCAGACTACTACCTTGCATTAAGAATTCATTACTTCAGCTAATTAATGCCGTACCATGGTGTAAAACAAACCCACACGAACTGCAAATAGGCAGTGATACTATATTTAGCAGACTACTACCTTGCATTAAGAGTTCATTACCTCAGCTAATTAATGCCGTACCATTGAGTAAAACAAACCCACACCAACTGCAAGAGCAGCGATTCCATATTTAGCCCAGTTGTCCCATGTACCACTGTCTCTACTTCTTCTTTTACCACTTATCCTTCTTTCTTCCTTTAATCTGCGTAACTCATCAGAATCCTCCTGCTCTCTGTATTTAACTGCTAAACTCTCTGCCGTGAGGATTTCATCTTCTTCTTCAACCTCTAAGCCTGCCTATAAAGCCAAATATAATCCATTTAGAGAATACCAATGGAGTCCCATTATCACAAACCTGAGCTGTGTTGCACTAAGGCCAAATAGACCTCTTGCATGGGACATCAAAGGAGCTAAATTTGGAGGACAAAGCGAACGAATCTCCTGACCACTGGAAACCTATTGCAATGTCCCCCAAATTGAGATGTATTCCAACATGCTGCAAGGGGTCAATAGTGATATCCAACAGACAAATCCTTATCCAGCAGATAAAATGCATACAAATTCTATACATGGGATTTTCTTGTCCACTGGATTTTCTTTAATCCAGCCTTTGTGCAACTAGCTCAAGACAAAAGTCTGAGTTATCTGGAGTAGAATGCTAAATAGATCACTAATTTTAATATAATTAACTAATTAATTAATTATATATACATAAATAAATAAATAAATTTTTAAAAATATTTTTTTTAAATATAAAAAAATGAAAAATAGAAAAAAATAATAAAATAAATACAAAATAATAATAAATAGATCACATAGTCGACAGGATTAGGCCTCTAGCTCGTGAAAGAGAAAGTCCACAATATATATGGTTTAAGATAAAGTTGGTGATCACATTTAAAAATTTTACTTGAGAAAAAGTTAATTCCTTGGTCTGGAAACTTTCTCCGAAAATTTTAAAACGTTAATTATAAGACTTGTACATTAATTGAGAAATTTCAATATAGTCCTAAAAAGGATTGAATAATTAAATACATATAAATATATATTATTATTATTATTAGCACTTAAGTTATGAATTCATAAATATATTATCAGCATGTTTTACTTCAATGCATGTTGTACTTTTATATTAAAAAAGCATGGAATTGCTAATTAACATATTCAATGACCTTGGCCAAATAATACCTGCTGAAGGTTACCTCCAGCAGAGCCAGAACTGAGAACGTTATAACTTGTTAATTTATATTTTGCTATATCAACCAACATATAGTGAGCACTTCAAGTTGAGTTTGATAAACATGATGTATTATGATCTAAATTGGGTACTACAAACAACACCATAGAAGGCATGATGGGCCATAGATGGACACAAGATGATTGAGCACAAGTCAGACCACACGTTATGCAGCATTTCATTATCTTCGAAAAGGTTTATAGCTTTAATATCAGAAATTCTCTTATAAATTTAAAAAACTAGAGATTTTGACCTACCCATCCTCCCTGCTTTTCCATCCATTCTCCAGTAGTTTCTTCAATAAACCTCACTGTATACTCTGCCAGTTTGACCAGATCTTTATCATTAAGTTCTGTTGGTGTTTCTAGGGTTATTTCTCTTGCAAAATAGCAAAGCAATGCAATCTTAGACCATCCAACAAAACGTTTTTTATTACTGCTGTCTATAGTAACTTTTCTTGCTGCCTTTTCAAATTGTTCATACGTAAAATCCTCAAAATTCCATCCCCGTGTTAATTCTAATGGCTCGTCCAATAAATGAGGGTATGTGTCCATGATGTCCTGGCCTATTTTTTCAAGCATGACAGCTACCCTTCCTTCAGGTGACAGCACAGGGGTAGAAACTATCAGACAGTCATTGTTGTAATCGGTGTTTGGTGGAATATTTAGGTTTCGGGGTCTTTCCCGTCTTTCCCTAACTTTCGAACTGTCTCTCCTGTAGAGAAAAAAGATTGCAATATGCAATCCAACATTGTATTACTATTAGATATATATTAATAAGTAAGTGAATATGGCCTAACACTGCTGAAGCCTGAAAAAGTCATTTTTATATTCTGGGTGAGAAGACAACTTGAAACTCTATATTCAAGTCTAAAAGTATTAAATCATCAATACAAATAGAGTCCCTAACCCCCTTTCAAACAATTTACTCCCTAAATAAATTTTTGACTCTCTGAATGAGTCAAAAAGAAAGACGCTTTTCTATAGTTTTCTCAGTCATTGTCAATTCCCACGTCTTAAAAACTCCTTATTTTCTCATAATGGCATTTCCCTCTACTATGATATCCTTGAGGAATAAACATGAGTACCCAGTACTAGGATGGGCCACTTTAAAACCCCTTTAGTTACTAGTAACAAGGAAAATTTGTTTCCAACTTCCTGTAGAAAGGTTACTGACCGTTCTTACAAGACCAATATTAATTATATTATATCAATTATATGCATTATTCCACAAAACATTTCCTCATTCATGGATTTGGTTCAAACACATGAATCACCAAATGCAATTGTTAGGAAATCAATGAAATAGTTAAGGAATATGAAACGTGCGCACATATCTCTGTACTCTGAAATAAACACGATGGGAGCTGCAGAGCATGAGAGAAGCAAGCTTGAGAATCTTTATAAGAATAAGAATTTTTTTGTATAAAGCTAGTAAATTCATTACTCAGCAACGTCATAATCAAATCTACAGTACTATATTTACTGACTGTCCAAGGTTTAATTCGATTTTAAATATGTCATTCCAGAGAGCCTTGCTATATCCATGTTAGAGTTTTAATATCTTGAATGTGGCATATTGATTAAAGTCTCCAAAAACATTTAGCATAGGAATGTTAGCAACTCGCTATGTGTCTTCCTAATTAACCCATGTTTGGGGGTGGGGGAAAGTTTGACTTTTGACTTCATTAAATTACTGATTACTCCATTATCATAATAACGTGACCAACAGTGGCTAGGCATTGGGTTTTAGAATTACTAGTATAGCTAGCTGTCTGATTCGTCAAACAATAAAAATGAATGTGCTTTATACAACCACGTCATTATTTGTTCAATGAAACAATCTACATTTTAATGCATTTACGCATGATTCAATGCAATACAATATAAAATTTCCTTTTTCCTGTATTGCATTCATAAATATAAACCACATATATAATTATTTATCAAAATATCCTTCATTCCTTCATTTACTAGTAATATTACTATTTTTGACCCTGCAATAAAAATTCTAGCAATTGTGTTCCAAGATAATCACCATTACATCATGTCAAAGGTTAATTTATTAAAAAAAAATCGTGTCTAAAATCAACAATGTTACAAAATAAAATAAAACTCACTCATAAACAATGGAACTTTTTTGAAGTTTCCTTGTTTGCGTTCGTGCACTGAAAAGAAATCATTACACTGTAAAAAAAAGCTAAAAACAAAACCAAAAATATGTAGTAATACTATAACAGGTATCTAAGCCACAAGGGTATTGGATGTATTTAAAAAATAATATCTTAATCAGAAAATGGATTTTTTAAATAAAAAATTAACTAATATAAACTGCACTAAAGTACAAACGTACAAACAAATTATACGCTCATTAACAAAAATATATATAAACTATCAAAATAATATTTACTAACCTTTCAGCACTTCTTCTTTTGAGTCCATAGCTAGGATTAAAACTTTCTATTTCGGTCTTCAAGTTAAGCGAAAGTTTCCGGCGCAGAGGAACAGCCATTTGTTGGAAGCGTTTTCTATTTGACTCATAAGCAGCCGCATCGCTATTACTTTTTGCAACTGCTAAAGCTTGTTTTAATCGTTCAGGACGATTCTCCGACTCCGAAAAATTCCTTGCAGTTAGTTTTTCGGCGGGTAGAGAACCTAAAAAGTCTAGTAAAACGAGTCGAGTTTCTTCTTTGAGACGCTCGACGGATGCACATCGTCGACCCATATTTTTGTTGAACGGCGAACGTGAAGAACTAGGGATTTTTTGCGTTTCTGGTTCGGATTCCGAAGCTGTATCGCACTCAGAGGATGGGTTTTCTTCAATTTCTTCCATATTTTGGTCAGGCATTCCTCTTCAGCTTTTATTATTTTTACCGCAGGAGGTTTTTTAGTACTTCTTACTTAGTATCTGCAAGTACATGTAGTTCCGTTCTTGAGTGTCGTTTGGAAAAACCAAAGCTACGTGACCAACAAAAGAGACTGGGCCAAGTACATGACATGTAGGGCATCTTCCGGGGAGGGGACGGGAAATAATTATATAAACAAACCTTAACCTTTCTAAAAGCACGAATTTAAGACTCAATACAGAAGCATGCAAACCTAAATGCCTATAGGATACAACATTGTTAAAGATCAATTCCTTAAACGAAAACTTTATAAATAAATTAAATTCAAAATTTGTTTTTTAGCCCTACCCCATTCAGTAATTGATTGGCAAGATTGCGTACATGATGACAAAAACTACGAAAGCGCTTATCAAACTGACAAACTATTTCATAAGGGAGGGGAGGTTTAGCAGCATTTTTAATACTCCTTAATTTTCTTATTCTAATTTAATCGAGAAAAAGAAAGCATAAAAAATAATTTAGTCAATGGTTTATTGTGGAAAAGCTTTTTTCATTTAGTGTTATTTACTTACTTAGATGATTATAAAGAATTTCTTTTTCATTTGTGTTACCCCTCCCCTGAATAAATTGTTTTTACCTTGACCCTCTACCGTTGCCCAGGCCTTCATGTTCGTCATATTCGTCGAAAAATAGGAAGTAGAGGAAATAGTAAGAGTTTTTCTGAGAAGATTTTTAAAATATTCAGACGTGATCCAAGTTATACGTGTATTGCAACTCCTCAATAAGTATTACAGCCATTGGCTGTCAGTATAAGACTTTCATCTGAGCAGATCTTGCGAAGTTTAGACCAGTGGATTGTGTTTTAGAATATGGACGAATTCGACTCTCCACAAATGCCTGTACAACACTCTGACAAAGTTCCTAATTTAGAGGAACTTCAGCGTCAAACCTGTCAGCTATTTGAAGAATTTCTACTTCTAGAGGATTCTTATTGTTCAATACTAGACGAACCTTTGCCTGCATCGTACGATATAAACAAAGAGGAAGCTGACTCGCCCGTCGAAAAATTTTACAAGCTAAAGACCGAGCCCAGCAGAGCAAGAGGTAATTTAACATCTTATTTATGCTGACTCTGCGTTAATTTTTCAATTTCACGAATTTTTAAACTTTCAAATCTAAGCCTAATAGGGTCTATTTCTTCCAAAACCTCATTTCTAGCGTTAAATAATAGTGATTTTATCTTAATTTCTAGTTTATTATCCGGTAAAAGCGCCATAATTGCTAAGTGAAATTCGCTGGTCCTTGAAATTTAAGTCGAATTTCCTGTTTCATTGTAATTTCGGTGAGATCAGTGGTGTACTTATGGCTCGTGCAGTATCATGACCTTGTCATGGTATAAATCATGGCATGTAATTGTAGTTGCTATGGTGATGTCATGAAATGTAATATTGACGTCATAGGATTGATGATACAGGAAATAAAAGGGCAAAAGCTAATTATTGTTTAAGGTGGCTGGACCCCCTCACGCTTGACCGCTACCTTCCACTTTTGGAAGGCTAGTGCATAAACATCTTTTATCCGATTGCAAATCTTTTTTGCACATAAGTCACATAAAGATTGAATTAATATTTGATACAATTTTTAGTGAGATCGGACGTCATGACACGTGATTATGATGAAATATTTGTTTTCGTTTAGAAAATAAATTTAGCCTTGCAGAGCGTTCAACACTAAAATGCTTCATACCACATAATTATATACTGGATGCCTCCATTTGTGGGGATTTTTGAAAAAATCTATCTAGCTAATTAGGAGATATTTGAGATTATTTAAATATAGTGCATAATCTACTTCAAAACTAAACAATGGATTTCATACGGCCGAAATTAATATTTCAGAGCTATATATTCACAAAAGTCATTGCTCATTTAGTTTTACTCTGTATCTAGTTTTAAAAGGAACATTTTGAAGGTAATCGACTTATGCGATTTTGTGAAAACGTATAGTGCAGAAGACGGGGTAAACATTTGATGCGCACTTTTCATCGCAGTTTTCTAGTCAATCTTACTAGATCTTCCATTATTCTAAAATTTGCTGATCATTTCTCTCAAAACTACGTCAGGATACAAATTAGAACTTAAACTAATATTACACAAAATTGCAAGACTATTGAACTCATTTAAAGCGATCTAAAGCGAACGAGAAATACAGAAAACATTGATCGTTTCCCAACGATTTGATGCTCTGGGAATTCTATTGTTTGCTAATGATCATAACACCAAATTATTTCGCACCATGCACGGTCTCATCTCGCTTGGCTGCTTTCCAATTTACCCCCGAAGTTTGGTAACAAACAGTTGTTTTTTTTATTCAAACGTGGGACGTTTGTCATGATGTACTTTGTCAGTGTGAGTGAATAGAATCGGCGAACATGCCTCAAATTAAAACTTCAAGAAAGAAGTGAGCAAGACTTTTGAGTTTAGATAAAGAACCATACTTCAGGAGTAAATCGGAAAGCAGCCAAGCGAGATGAGACCGTGCATGGTGCGAAATAATTTGGTGTTATGATCATTAGCAAACAATAGAATTCCCAGAGCATCAAATCGTTGGGAAACGATCAATGTTTTCTGTATTTCTCGTTCGCTTTAGATCGCTTTAAATGAGTTCAATAGTCTTGCAATTTTGTGTAATATTAGTTTAAGTTCTAATTTGTATCCTGACGTAATTTTGAGAGAAATGATCAGCAAATTTTAGAATAATGGAAGATCTAGTAAGATTGACTAGAAAACTGCGATGAAAAGTGCGCATCAAATGTTTACCCCGTCTTCTGCACTAACGTTTTCACAAAATCGCATAAGTCGATTACCTTCAAAATGTTCCTTTTAAAACTAGATACAGAGTAAAACTAAATGAGCAATGACTTTTGTGAATATATAGCTCTGAAATATTAATTTCGGCCGTATGAAATCCATTGTTTAGTTTTGAAGTAGATTATGCACTATATTTAAATAATCTCAAATATCTCCTAATTAGCTAGATAGATTTTTTCAAAAATCCCCACAAATGGAGGCATCCAGTATATAATTATGTGGTACGAAGCATTTTAGTGTTGAACGCTCTGCAAGGCTAAATTTATTTTCTAAACGAAAACAAATATTTCATCATAATCACGTGTTATGACGTCCGATCTCACTAAAAATTGTATCAAATATTAATTCAATCTTTATGTGACTTATGTGCAAAAAAGATTTGCAATCGGATAAAAGATGTTTATGCACTAGCCTTCCAAAAGTGGAAGGTAGCGGTCAAGCGTGAGGGGGTCCAGCCACCTTAAGTGTAAACCTATTAATGGATCAAAATTAATTGGATGAAAACACAAGTTATAAGCTGTCATTTTTTTGGTTTTCAAAATTGGCTTTCTTGCTATTGGCAGTCTATCAATTATGGACTACAAGTAGTTCAGCCAATCGGAGCAAGGGATTTGTGATAGATTGTGATTTGCAGGTTTAGACTGAATTAGTTGTTGGAACTGTTGTTGATCTTATTGTTTTCTGTGTTAATTTTAAGGGATTGTCCACTGTTCATCTTCTCTTGATGATGATGTTGTTCCTGATTCAATGGGACCTTTGGAACTGCCGGCACCTAACCAAATGCCGAAACCTGTGAGGCTTCCAGTTGAACAAGACGAAACAGAAGAAACTAAAAAGGACAACAAGATGAAAACACTTGCTTGTGAGCTAGCAAAGGCAGGCGATGCACTGGTCATACAGTATGGATCTAACGTTCAGGTACTGTAAATTAAAGCTACAAGTTAAAAAAAAAAACAGAATAGGGGGATTAATCATCACATTTTTGTACAAAAAATTAAAAAGCGGCACATGTATGTTGTATGATTATAAAACAATTCTCAAATGGTTTATATTGGCACGCAGCACAATGGAAGTGTTTTTCTTTTCCAATTTCTCTAGTCATTTTTCAGGGTCTGCTGTCCAATAATGAAAGAAAATTTTATCTATTCATGAAAAATAAAAGCTGTTGTTCACAAGAAGAACAAACAAGCAACCCAGAAGATGGCTGCCATGGCAAATGGTTGAAGATTAAGAATTATGAAACAGAAGAATCCCTCCCTTAATATACTGTGACACAAATTTACTCACATTCTTTTAGGATGGGTTTGTGGATCAATACCATGACAAAAAGCAGCATGTTGAACATCACATTACTGCTTCATCTTATCAGTGTTCCCATCCATTTTAGAAAAACATTAATCTTTCTCTGCAAACTTTTAAGAGAATTATTCATATTGTTTTATATTTTAGTATGCAGAAGGGCAACTTATACAGTTGGTGAAGCAAGAAGCTACCAACCTGACCTATGAAAGGTTTTCAACAGCAATTGATAACCTTGTTGGAGAGGACAAAAACTGGACCAATTTTGTCTTTGCCTTTTGTGTTGGAAGAAGAATATGCAAGCATTCCAGAGAGGTGTTTAGTTATACAAAAGATTACTTTGAACAATATGTGCAGTCATACAGTGCAACAATACAAGAGACTGGTGACATTGTAAGTAGATCTTACAGATATTCAATCTTGGGAGTGATGTTATATTTATGTAAAGCCATCATTGTCGTCACTTTGACCAATCATGTTGGTTGACTTTAATTTAGCAAACGATTTCATGCTGTGCTCTACTGTGCTGTCCTGTCTTGTGCTGTACTGTACTGTACTGTGCACTGCTGCTCTGCATGAAGTCCCAAAACTTTTTAGTTGCAAGGTTGCTCTAATATCAACAAATAGCTACATGGATTTGTACCAACCTATTTCACTAATGTTTTATCTCATTTTCTCCTTTAGGAAAAATTTGTATGTCAGCAGGGAAAGCCTATGCCACAGTAATTATCAAATTATTGATATCACCAAGGAAAATAATAGCCTGAATCAAAGGACTCCAGACAGACACAGACAAACAACACCTTTGTACTATTCTTAATTTATGAGAGAATTCAAAGCGGTACACAGAGTCCATGTAAGGTAATTTAGAAAATATCTATACCTCTCTAAAAGAATTGGCATAAGTAATTTCATTCCCATTGAGTTTCTAGGCAGACAGTCATGTATTATTGTGTTTTTTTAGATAAAATACCAAATAATGTACTAAAGATCAATCTCCCCAATAATGCTGATAATAATAATGATAATAATAATAATAATAGTGGTGGTGATGATAATAAATATCATAATGCAAATACCGTCGTTATCGCCTAAGCGTCAACACCCGACACTAAAACCCGACTTCTAATGTTTCGGCAACCAATGAGAACATGTCTTAGTGTTGGGTGTTGACGCTTAGGCAATAACGACGGTAATAATAATGATTATTAAAGTAAAATAATGATAATTAGTGCCATTTGCACTGACAGGGCATGTGACCCTACCCCTTTTAAATTACAAAGTCTTGTCAAAATGAACACATTCTGTCACATATTTTAAGCTTAAACTTTGTCTTCCTACTAATGCTGAAGTGCTTTTTTCATTTCTGTTGTTCATTTGGACACAACTGGTTGATTTATTGGGGAAGGCTCGAGTACCCTGTTAGTCAAGTGCAAATGGCCAGTTGTGAAGCTCAAACAATACCTAATCAATTCACACTGGATTTTATGGATATTTGACATATCAAATCAATTTTTTTTCCAAAAGAATCTAAAGCATATAGCACTACTTGTTTCTTACTTATCTTTGAAGCTGTGGCTTCTAATTCCATACATTAATCAGGAGGAGATCCAGGGGGTGTCCTACATTGTACTGCACCTTTTCTAATGCCGTAATTACTCTTACACATATTTGAAGCAAAAAAAACTATCTACAATACATAATCTCTTTATTCATTTCTTCATTTGGGACACTTTCCTAATAAATGTTTGGATCTGCCACTATTAATTATATTTACTACCAGTATAGATAAAGAAAGAAATAAGTTGTAAAACTGCTTGGACATGTGGATATGAGTGCCACTATATTAATAAAGAAATTATTTTTATTGTGCTACTAAAGGAATCTGGAAGGTTGATAGATACTGGATTCAGTCCTGGACCTGGAACTAATCCTGTATTCAATTGAATTCTGGGTTCTGTGTTTTGAATTTTGAATATCTAGTGCTTAAACTTTTGAATTCTAAATAGACCTTGAAGCTTGAAAATAAGGTTTTCCTTATCAGACCACATGACATTATGAGATTTGTTTTGGTTGCATCACTTATGTGCAACCATTAAGCAAAGAAATGATACTCAAGGGAATGATGTGTGGTATTAACTAGGAAACATTACTAAGTATAACATTGTGTGCAAATGAGGCAAGTGTGTCTCTTCTATGCTGTCAGCCCGTGTTTCCAGTGGCTGTAGCTACAAAATTATCGTGGACCATATTTAAGAAATCTTTTACCAGGAATAGCGCCATTACGTCATAGCTATTTTGGTCTTCACTGTATCACATCAGCTCCAATTTGGCTTTGACAGAAGCGTAACGCTTTTGCAACGACATCACATAATAGTAACAGCGATTTTTTTATAGCACTCGCGGAATTGCCAGTACGATTTGTCTTCGCGGGAAAAAAAAGATTTTGGTGCGCGTTAATCCAAGAGTTTCAATGGTATTGTAGGAAAACATGAAGTTTTCAAGTATGTCATGGAAAAGCCTTGATTGACGCACACCAAGACGCGCGTATTTTTTTCCCAAGCAAAGTAAATATTTTGATGCTGCTTGCAGAACCCGAAGCAAATGTTGCGCACAAGACGCCCAGTCTATTTTCGCCTGACATTGTAGTCTTTGTAGTTTGAATACACAATTTCTATACGGTTCTCCACTGTTCTATCGCTATATTTTGCTAGCAATGTAATCAGTCTGTCTTCTGTGATGTCATGTAAAATATTGCATTAATAAAATGAAAATATGATGTATCAATATGACGTTTTACTCTCGGTTCTCCGAGAAGGCTGCTTTTCTTTTTTTTTTTTTTCTTTTTTTTTTTTTTTTTGCAAGCCTGTGCAAAGCAGCTAACTCGAGAAAGAAGAGCCCAAAGGTCAAGTTCTTGCGGCGCCTCACTTCAACACAACTTGCAAACAACTAGTATTTGATCCAATGTAACATGCGTTGATTACCGAGAATTGCGTGAACCAGGAGATGAACCTTTGCGGCATTCCTGCAAGAAGCAAGATTGCGACAAGTTTGAATTACTGTGACCAGCTCGTTCTGACATTAACTTCGCAATTTTCCATGCAGCTTGTCTTGCAACTAAAAACTTCGAGTCGGACAAGCCACAAGTCGAGGTCGAGCTGATATTCACTTACTGTAACACTAGGCAAAGCAATAAAGATTTCCTTAACTGTGTCCATTATTTCTAACACTGCCCCAAAGATTTCCCATTGTTTTCTCCGACCCTACAAAGTTTCCATCACTAGGCTTTTTCACCTTCACTTTCAATTTTTTTAAATAAAATCCAATCAATCAGTTGCTTAATGCCCTCATGTTCTTAATTTAAAAAGTGGCCCAAAAAATTTAATGTTATTATTCTTTGGTAAACTCAATATATTTTTTGAAATCCTGTAACACGCGTTTTGTCGACGGGAAACCATTTGAGTGCGTCACAATGAACCAGTACGACAGAAACTTTTGGTTGTTAAAATTGATTTAACAAATTATGATTTTTTTCCCAAATTGACAACTTTGAAAACCACGCTGATTGCTTCGTGGTAAAACAAATTATAGGATGGTATGCATGACAGCACGACCGATACCCCAAAGAAGTGATTTGAGCTAGCTGCCTTGAAGAACCTGTTGGAAAGTTTAACCGGGTCAAAAAATACCTGGCAAGAGAGCGTCTTTCCATGCATGAAGTTTAAATATAGAAAAGTAAAAAAATAGTTGTACCTTATTATTATCAATTTTGAAACCATTTTCATAAAGCGCAAGTAGCTATACTGAGAATACGAACCATATCAATACAACCACAAAGAAATTATATCATTTTTAAGCTTTCTAGAACTTGTAGGCTATCTGCCAGCAGGAGTATGATGCCAACATTGCTAATGAATAAAGCCATGGAGCGTCAAAATAGCCGCAGCATTTGCAAAAAATCGACAGCAATTTCTTTTTGAAGAAGATGAAAAATTTACGAGTAAAAAACTAGAGTCAAATTAAATGTGTCCATAGGTCCTCTGACGTGAGAGCCAGTAGGAGTTTGGTACTATTTATAATGCATTTAGTAAAAACTCACTACATGAGATAAGTAGTGGAACGATAACAACACTGCCATGTTATTTTCCCAAAATCTCCCACAGATTCCTCCCCATGGCCATGGCCATGATACACTGGAGTTACACCAACGGTAGTGTGATGACAGCTTGAAATGTATAGACATCAAACTGTAGATTTTAAGTAACGTCAACAAGCTAGCTGCAAATTGACCTTTGTGGGCGTATTTTTGTTTTGTTTTTCAATTCTAATTTTTTCTAGCAAAGTAAGTACGCAAGGCATATTAATGTTATTTATATATTTATCACTTTCATTTTAAGACTTTGACACAGACGCTCCTTGACATGTACAAACTGGCCGAAGCTTGAAGCAATATTTGGATTAAAAGTCTCGAGGCTCAAAAACAAAAAAAAAAACAAAAAAATATGGAATACTTAGGCTTTGAAAACTCGCTTCATTTCAAAAACATCTACTTATATTTAAATAAATCTTTAATAGTTAGTCAAGACCTATTCATGAATCTTTAAACAACGCGATCAAACCTACAACGTTTTTCGCTCCATCACAATCAGCCAATCAAATCGCTGATAACACTATCATGTGACAAGTTGATATTGACTGGCGTATAACGCGGCAAACAGACGCAATAAACTTGTTGTGAAGACGTGATAAAGTGGCGCAACATTAACTCTTTTCTGGAAAACTGTAAGTCTCAAGCCTCTCATTTTAAAAACTAGTTAATGAATTCTTGAATACGATCCGCTACACTGATACACAGTTGTGAAACTTTTGAACCTTAATAACACAATTTTATTACTACTTTAAAAGCTTTTATTTTTGGCTGCGCTAAATAATCTTGAAATTTCTTTGATGCGCAACTTTTTTTTTTTCCGCAAAAATATGAATATATATATATTGCGATGCAGAGTTGTAGCGATCGAAAATTTTTTAAAATAGAAATCGCACAAAATATTATGTTTATAAATATAGTTGGGTAAATGTATATAGCTATAAAATAAAGATGAAATTTTGGTTTTAAGAAAATTGTAAATAAACTGGATAATTCAATATATCATAATTAATATTCATGGTCATATGAATAAGTCGTACCACAATTCACTGAGAGAGGCCTGGGTTTATTTATTTGAAAATTTGAAATTTTATGAAGAACGAGAAGTGAGAGCGAAAAGAAAAAATGAAAAGGTTGCCCTGGAAGTGATGTCATTATGCGGACTTCCTGTGGTATCAGTGTACGTAATGTTTCTATAGCAATAACGCAAGTGACGTAAGCGCCGATCTTTGGTATATAACCCTGCACATTGGCATAAACAATTTTAGTATACCGTATATGTTGGTAGAGTGCTAGACTTCTTGAAGTTATAGTTATTCAAAAACACATTTGTCACTCGAATATAAAGTTATCACTAAGAATGGATGATTTAGGAATTACTCATGGAAGTAAGTAGTAATGTTTTATATAAAATATATTGGCTAGCTGAAGTCGCTTCGAACACTTTCACTTTATTTATACTCAGTCAAACACCGGCTTCTTTAATTTTATGACTGAACTTCTTCTTATATATTTGTATATAAAGCTTAGATTTCTTTTTTTATCTATTTTTATTGAATGGAAAATAGACTTATGATGATCACAAAGGAATCGGACATATAAGAATAGAATCTAGTTATGAATTCTAATTTTAATATTGGCGAATATCCACCATTATTTCAAGTTTTGTTAGTTTTATTTCGCACAGCAATCAGAACTCTATAAATCTGGTATTTTATTTATTAAAAAGATACTCTTACGACTTTATTTCTAGAGTATAATCAAAACTTTTCCCCCGATAAATATAGTTAAAGAACGGCTTCCGTTCCGTACTTTTGGCATAAAATTCCCGGTGTATAAAGCCTCAATAACAGGACTTCGTACTACTATCGATAGCTGATTTAATAACAGATTCGTGTTTTTGTGATATTAATGATCTAGGTTTGGTTATCTAGGATACAAAAATAATTTGTCTCGTAAAATAAAGAATATAAAAGCTCAACATTGCGTGATCATACTAAGCATGTACTACCAGCGTGCCGTAAAAATACTAGTGATATTTATGTATTATTTACCTCCACAGGAAACGAGGCTTTTCATTGGTCACCAATCGTTACCAAGGCAACGAGGGAGAGCGCGGGCTTTCCGTTTGGTCAGGAAATCAAAAAACACGATCCCTCGTTGTCTTTATTTATTCAATTATTAGGTTTTCTACCAAGAAAACAAAAAATCGTCAAAGAAAGACCCCGACTAATGGAAAATAGAAACGGGTAAGTCAAGTTTTAGTTTTATTTAAAAGACTTTTGTTGCCAGAAAAGAATTTTTTATTCGTAACTCAACATGGCGCGCGCCATGACAGCGAGTAAAGTTTTCAACCACGGAACTATTTTTTTCTTCTAGTCCTTTCTATTCTCACTGCAATAAAACAGATAAAAGCCTAGGTAATCCTATATCAATTCCTCTATTCATTTATAACCTATTAATTATAGTTACCTTTATAATGTACACTTTACCAAAGCTTTTATTCGGTTGCTAAAAATGCCGGTATGTTGACACTTGTAGTGGGTAGCTGACACGTGTACTTGTGATATTTTTATGATTTTGATTTGTGATATTTTAAACCCCCGAACACCTAATAATCAAAATAACCAGCTAGATTACCTAAATCATTTGATCAACATCTCAAAATGATATTAAAATTATAATTTGATTTAAACATTTTTATTGGTTATAAAATGACCGAGGTGACAGGATTGCAATAATGGTTATAATTTTGTCTTATTTTTCAGTTTTCTAGCCAAGTTATTGAATGGAGCTATAGCTGGTGTCGTTGGGGTTTCTTGTACTTTTCCTCTTGATCTCTGTAAAACAAGACTACAGAACCAACTTAATGGAGGACCAAAACTCTACAAGAATGTGTAAGTATCTAATTATGTTATCTTAGGCACAAATGGTGAAATTGAAAGTGTGCACGCTTGCTGTGTGCTCTCATAATACACATGCTCCCAACCAATGAGAACATGAGATTTATAACAATTTTTTGACATAATTTATAACATATCTATTCCAACAGTCATGATGTCCTGTTTCAAGTGGCTAGGTCGGAAGGACTAAGAGGACTTTACAAAGGTACAGGACAATTTCACACAACCTTCTTATAAAAACTATTGCTAGAATCATTACTTTTCAATAAGTAAATTTGCATGGCTAGATCTGACGATTTTCTTTTTTTCCAATATCTAGGCATGGGAGTGAACGTTGTTCTAATTAACCCAGAAAAGGCCATCAAGCTTGCCGTTAATGATCAACTAAGACAAATGTTTGGAGGAAAATTGTAAGTCAACAGCGTGAGACTCAAATTTACATTAACTGCCCATTAACTGAACATTATTTATTGCATGCTCATGACAAAACTCCATCTACTGCTGCATATGCTTCCATGCAGAGTGGCAGATTAAGAAGTGTATAAATAGCATGACAGAGTAGTGTCAGAGCGACCTACTCTTGTTACGTATGCTACAGTATCACTGCTTTGATGACCTATCTGGACATCTTATTATAATCTTTCTCTGTCATCCTGTTTAGCACCTTCATAATATTCTAATCATTTTTCCCCTGATTGTCTATCGTTCAGGTACTTTTTTCTCTATCATCCTGTTTAGCACCTTCATAATGTTCTAATCATTTTTCCCCTGATTGTCTATCATTCAGACACATTTTACCATTACATCTAGAGATGATCGCTGGTGGGACAGCAGGTCTTTGTCAGGTATGTACATCACCATGTCAGAATCAAGTCTGATGCTTTTACTAAACTTAATAGCCAAAATACTATAGAAGCATGTCTCATATTTAAGCTTGTACAGTTTATTTTTCCCCAACTGAAGTAAGTTGCTATTGAATTCTCTTTATACTAGTTGCAGCATATAGATATAGAGTTATTTCTTAATGGCTTTTTGTTTTAATACTTTCAGGTTATAATCACCACCCCAATGGAAATGTTAAAGATTCAACTTCAGATGGCAGGAAAACAAGGTGAATTTATAATGAAATCATTATTTTAATTTCCTTATTCAAGGGAAGCTATTTTTTGTTAGAGTGCATGCCATATTTTTGTGGAAAAAAATTCTTAGCTATTTTACAACTAAATATTACCAGTAGTTTATAAAAACGTGTAAGCACTCCAAGGCTAGTAACTGTTTCACAGATATATGTAGTGCACTCAGACTACACTATTAGTATTAGTATTATTGCTTATTATTTTTTATTGGCAAACTAGAAAAAATAGGATATTAATAATCTTTTATTAATGTATTGTAGTTGGGAGTCAAACAGTTAGTAATACTATCAACAGCGGTGCTTCAGCAGCAGCGTCTGTGCATGTTAGATCTTTCGGTACGGCATCAGTAACAGCACCTACATCAGCACTACGGATAACTAAGGATCTACTGCAGACAAAAGGAATCAGTGGTATTTATAGAGGATTAGGAGCAACACTAGCAAGGTGAGCTTGAGAAAGAACCTATTGCATATCATAGCAATCTAGGAAATCCGTTGGTTAAACACATTTTTGAGCTTTAAACTGATGGTAGAAACAACAAAGTAAAATTAATGCAAATGAAAGCTCATTAGTGATTTTCTAGGAACTTTTAATGTATAGTCTTTAGCTAAGCTTTCTATTTTTTATTAGTGCTATTAGCATGGCATAACAAAAAGTTAAATCAATTTCCGTTTTTTTTTTTCTTTTCATTTTCAGAGACATTCCATTCTCATGCATCTACTTCCCAATCTTTGCTTACCTAAACCTAAAAGGCATACAAGCTGAAGGGGGTAGACCTCCATTGTTCTATTCACTGGGAGCTGGCTGTTTAGCAGGTAAATAATTTGAATGAAAAGATACAAAATATATTATCCATCTGGGCTACCTGTGGTAAGATGAACATCTTCACTTGCCTCAGTTTGACCACCACATGTAACTGACTTCGGTATTATGTGATATTGGGTGTGAAGAGAATGATGATGTTGATAATGGTGATAATGATAATGATGATGCTGGTGAGGATGTTGATGATGATGGTGGTGATGATGGTGGTGATGATGGTGATGTTGATAATGATGATGGTGGTGGTGAGGATGGTCATGATGATGGTGGTCATGATGATGACCACAGGTAGCCCAAGTAAAACTCCCATGTTGCATTTCATTATATGGATTATTCTTACACACTCACTCATTATTTATGCTAAATATGTTTTAGGTCTAACAGCATGCTTAGCTGTCAATCCCATGGACGTCATCAAGACTAGACTCCAGTTATTAAACAGACCTCAAGGACAGCCACCCTATAATGGTATTATAGACTGTGCCCGCAAGATCTACAAAAATGAAGGAGTCTTAGCATTTTACAAGGGTGCTGTGCCGAGGATGATAGTAATAGCTCCACTATTTGGTATAGCACAGACTGTATATTTTGTAGGAGTTGCTGAATGGATCATGGGTTGGGACAAAGAGACAAGATAAATCAGACATTTTGAAATTGAGATTTAGAATTCTATAATTATTATTTGCTAGAAAAATATTTATCAAATCAAATTTTGAACCTAGATTATTTATATTTGCCTATGTATTTATATCAGTAAATTTTGAAAATTCTTGAAGCTATAGTTTTTTGATTTAAGATGACAATAATATTAGAAATGGGCAGCTCCAGAAAATATCTATACCCTTGACCACGGAGGAAATACTTAAAAGGACCCTCTACCCCCAGGAACGTTTAATTTTCTTCCATACAAACTCTGTAATTTTGTTCTTTCTCCGATCCCCCTCCCCTCCAGAATTTCCAATTCCCCTTGTGGGGGTGGGGTATGGACATTTTCTGTAACTACACATAATTTAAAATGTTGATAATAGATCATTATTAGGTTTTTTAATCTAAAACTGCACAATTGTTACAATGCAGTATAATATTTTAGGAAGTTGCAATAGAAAACAGTTAGTTTTTAATGAATTGTCGCAAGAAATTTTAACACTGTATTGAAAAAAAATCAAGATTCAGACACTTTCAAGGGTTTCCTGGAAATGTTAGACTGCAAGACTTAGGAAGTTTTGCAAAAAGCATTTGTTTGTTAAAGGTTTAAGAAATGAAGATTTTAAAATGATTATTTTGAACATTTGTACATAGAAGATGAAATTTTGAAAGGGGAATTAATAAAGGTTGAATTTTAATATATATTTTATTTGCTTACTTAAAAAGTTACAGTGTTAAAATAATTGCATGGTATGACCAAGACATGTTGTCTGCAGGGATGATAATGATGATGGATGATTCCTGGGAAATATGAACTGATTTATGGGATTTTTATATGGATCATATTAATTTATTGTTAATGGACACATTTTGAATACTAATATTTATTTTAGAATTGAAGTAAGGTTTCAAATGTAATGTTGGCTATTACTGGCAATTATTTCAATTTGTTAACTTCTGAAGTTGAAAATAAACCATGATAATAGATACATTTGTTGTATGTTTTGAAAGGCTATTGTACCTGATCATTTACGGTGCTTCTCAATCACACGCACCAAATTGTGAAAAAATTATAGTTTTGGTGGACGCCAATCAAAGTGTTTCCCAGCACTGTCGGGAAACATGCCTATGGAATGTTATGGAAACACATTGATTGACGTCCACCAAAACCTACTTCGTTATCGAGAAGCACTGTAACAAGTGAATGAATCTGGTTATGGAAGAGTTTTCAAAAAATATTTCACAGCTTACATTTTAAGTTTTGTATATATAGTTAAACAAGCACTACTCATCAGAATGAAACTGTCATGAGAAAGCAGTACTTGTTACTTCTCTGAGTTGCTTGCAAGAGGATTACTGTATGAAGCCAATGTTTCAAAGAATGTCAACCAGATGCTTCCTATCAGTCTTACATTCTCAGAAATAATCAAAACCTTTTGCAAGGGATGCAAGTGTTCAGCTGGGACATTTATACATTTGATATTTAACAACTAAAGGACTAATAAATCCAGGAATGTGCTAAGCATACTCACAGAGATCTTTTAAACTTTTATTCAATTATATGGTACATCTTTGGAATTTTATTTTCTTTACTCCAGAAATGATTATCATTAATTTAGGACAAAACATTAGGAATGGATATCTATTTATAAGTATCTTTAATGATTATAATAATTATTTATTGATTCAAACCTCATAACCTAAACCTCCAGAAACATATTTAATGACTTACAATATTAAAAATCATTACATGCAGGTTTAAATTGACAAAGTACAATACTGAACAAGAGCGTCTAAAATTGATAATTTTCTTTCTATAGAATAAAAAACTGTTAAGATAAGGCTAGTTTTCATATAAGTGGGGTAATGACAAGCACACAGCAGAGTCTGTTATAGCCTTTTGAATGTAAGGTTGTTATGTAACAGTCTCTACCTCTATAGGAATAACATACTAGTTAATAGTCACCTCTAGTAACTAGAGGAAACAGGAGAATAATTGTTTTAAGTTTAGAAGAACTTTAATTAGCAGTTACCCTAGCACTGAAATTGGTTATGTACCATGCCATATACAATATAGCATGCGTAATCGCATAAATGTTGCTGTTATTGTAATGACTGATGATGTTACTGACTATTTTGGGTGATTTTTTACCAGCAAAATTTCCATCAATTAATAAAATTTCAAATAATTTCATCATGTATGCAATATACAGTACCCAATATTATTATTATGCTTCACCAATGTAGTCTGTCATCAGTCCATGAAATGTCTGCCCTTGTTGCGTCCAAACAACATCACTCTGATCTCCGGCATCATCTTTATAAAAACAATAAATAAAAGACATTAATATCACGCAGGCTGATCAGGCAACTTTTCATTATATTATACAATTAAGTTTCATGGTTCTGTAAAACTCTACATCTCCATCCCCTAGAAATATATTTTCCATGGATAAATAGATGGGTTGGTGAAAGCATGGGTGGTTGGATAGATGAGTAAATTAATGGATGGATAGATAGAAGTATAGGGTGGGTAATGGGACAAGGGTTGATAAAAAAATGGCTGGATGGATGAATGAATGAATGGGTGGGTATAAACAATGGCTGGATGGATGAATGAATGGGTGGGTATAAACAATGGCTGGATGGATGAATGAATGGGTGGGCATAAACAAATGGCTGGATGGATGAATGAATGAATGGGTGGGTATAAACAATGGCTGGATAAATTAATGAATGAATGGGTGGGCATAAACAAATGGATGGATGGATGAATGAATGAATGGGTGGGCATAAACAAATGGCTGGATGGATGAATGAATGAATGAATGGTTCGGCATAAACAAATGGCTGGTTGGATTAATGAATGAATGGGTGGCCAGGTGGATGGGAGGATGGATTAGGTGGGTGGAAAGGTGGTTTTGGCTAGATGGGTGTGCAGTTGGCATGTGTACAAACCTGTCTACTCATCATTTCTAGTCTGCTCTCAAGAGTATTCACCACTTTAATTTTGCCTCCTTTAGAAAGCATTTCAATCCCACCAGAACTGAAATTTAAAAAAAGTCCTCTTAATTATTTAATATCAATTTTAAGAAATACAATTTCCAGTCTTTTGTGTAATATTTGTAATTATTGTGGTTACATAACCTACGTGTATCCCACTTACCAGTCTTGGCCCAGAAAGTTTTGCTCATCAAAAATAATTTCAATGTCTTTCTTAGTTGCTTTCTTGTACACTTCAATGGCAGCATCCTTGACTGACTGACAATTTGGAGAAAAAAATCCAAGCAAAAAAAGTCAAAAGAAAAAGAATTTAGAGCAATAAAAGGATGTAAGCTCATCTTAATCAGAAAAAAATCCCAAACAACAACTGTTAAATATTACAGTTAAGCCTGCAATATTGCCTCTAACGTCTGAAATCTCGGGTTAGGTTTCCACAGTCACAAGCACATGTGAGCTGTAGAGTTTCTTAGGTCTCTCTTCAGGGGTCTGTCTCTGGGCTTTTGGCTGTAGCTTTTGATTTTTTTAGTTTTACTCCCTTTACAAAACTTCCAATTCTGTCTGTGAGTTAGCCATGCCTTGACTTAGATCAGCCCAGAGGTTGTTTCAGGGTTCTATCTGTGAGTTAGCCGTGCCCTGACTTAGATCAGCCCAGAGGTTGTTACAGGGTTTCATCTGTGAGTTAGTCATGCCCTGACTTTAATCAACCCAGAGGTTGTTTCAGGGTTCGATCTGTGAGTTAGCCATGCCATGACTTTAATCAACCCAGAGGTTGTTTCAGGGTTTCATCTGTGAGTTAGCCATGCCCTGACTTAGATCAGCCCAGAGGTTGTTTCAGGGTTCGATCTGTGAGTTAGCCGTGCCTTGACTTAGATCAGCCCAGAGGTTGTTTCAGGGTTCGATCTGTGAGTTAGCCGTGCCTTGACTTAGATCAGCTCAAAGGTTGTTTCAGGGTTCTATCTGTGAGTTAGCCGTGCCCTGACTTAGATCAGCCCAGAGGTTGTTTCAGGGTTCTATCTGTGAGTTAGCCATGCCCTGACTTAGATCAGCTCAAAGGTTGTTTCAGGGTTCTATCTGTGAGTTAGCCATGCCTTGACTTAGATCAGCTCAAAGGTTATTTCAGGGTTCTATCTGTGAGTTAGCCGTGCCCTGACTTAGATCAGCCCAGAGGTTGTTACAGGGTTTCATCTGTGAGTTAGTCATGCCCTGACTTTAATCAACCCAGAGGTTGTTTCAGGGTTCTATCTGTGAGTTAGCCATGCCATGACTTTAATCAACCCAGAGGTTGTTTCAGGGTTTCATCTGCGAGTTAGCCATGCCCTGACTTAGATCAGCCCAGAGGTTGTTTCAGGGTTCCATCTGTGAGTTAGCCGTGCCTTGACTTAGATCAGCCCAGAGGTTGTTTCAGGGTTCGATCTGTGAGTTAGCCGTGCCTTGACTTAGATCAGCACAGAGATTTTTTCTTTAATCAGTCCAAAGGTTGTTTCAGGATATAAATAATATTTAGGGTTGCTTTTAAGGGAGGGGTGGTTTACAATTAATGTAAACACACTTTCAATCTTTCATTGGACCTTTTTGTCTTGGGTGTAATGCTTTTCCATTTCAGACCACGTGTCATTCCCTAGAGTATCATTCCTTTGTTTCATGGTTGCACATGAGAAGACACATGAATATGGATACAACTCAAACAAAGAATCTTATTCTCAAGACCATGTGTCATTCCCTAGAGTATTATTTCTTTGTTTAATGGTTGCACATGAGAAGACACATAAATATGGATACAACTCAAACAACGAATCGTATTCTCAAGAGAATGACACATGGTCTGAAATGGGAAAAACATTACGCCCAAGAAAAAAGGTTCATTGCATAAGCAAAGGTGATGTAAACTACTGACAAGTATTCAGGCCAGTTGATAACTAGCATTCCATATTAAATACCTTGACTAGATCTAGATCCTGTTGTCTACAGCAAATAATGACTTTGGGCTCAAGTAGTTGAAAGAGACCCTATGACGAAGAGACAAAAATAAATAAACAAATAAGAAGTCTGCATCTCTCCCCCAGGAAAGGACAGCCCAATAGATGCTTCGTACCATCACGTGATGGCTGCCATGACAGGAGATAGGAACAATTGAAGACAGATCTACATGAGAAAGAATTCAGTTTCCCAAGGGGAAGATACCTTCTTGTTTTGCCTCCTGACACGACTTTCAAAACGTGAAGGTGAAAAGTCTCTATTCTTCCTAACCCTACTTCCCTAGGGAATTACCCTATATAAGAATTTTCAACAATACAAAGACAAATCAAGAGAACAAATGTTAGCCAATCAGAATCAAGACAATTTGCAAAACTGAGGTGGGATTACATCAATGTTAAATTACATACGGTGTATGTCATGTTTTAGTGAAGTCTCACCTGTGTCATTAGCCCTTGTAAAACTTCTTTATATTTAGCAGAGTCTTTAGTTACTGATCCCAACTGCTCCCTACATTCCTCTAGAACACACTGGAAATGAATTGTAATAAGATCTTTAAAAAATCTTTTAAAAATCTACAAAGCTTTTTGCTGTTGTATCACAGCGTGGGACAATCACAACAGAGCTAGGATCCAAACTAAGTGAAAGCCCAAAGATCGAAATAGAATTTAGGAGTTGATTTTTGAGGAGGGAGGAAAACCGGAGAACCCGAAAAACCCTCAAAGCACAGGAGAGAACTAACAAACAACTCAACTCACATACGACATCGAGATCCGCAGGACTCGAACCCGGGCCGCATTGGTGAGAGGCAGTGCTTCCCTAAAATCTGTAGTTTAGATTTAGAATGCGTCAGAGGTGCTGGTCTATTTTGTTAATGTTATGTTGTCGGGGTTGAACTGAGTTTTTGTGTCTTGCTATGTATGTATAAATATGTATATTCGTATACATTCCATTTTTCTCATAGTTTTTGTTCTCTTTGTATGTACTGGGTTACAACCTACTCTGTAAGGGAAGCTGTTTCCTGTTTCGGGTTCTCCCCATAGTTTGTTTTTCTTTCTTATGCAGTGTTAAACCATTAAAGTTACTTAAGGCACTGTATTTGAAATGTTTATTCTCATAGTTGCTTCCAATGCAAAGGTTTATTTATTGTTCAAATTACCTTTACATGATCATCTTGAGCTTTAAGAATCTTTAGTCTTGACTGATTCAATAGGTTGGAACGCTGACTGTGAAAAAAGAAAAAAAGGCTCAAAATATATAACCTTGAAATCTAAGAAGGTTATTAAAACAACCATACAGGGCTCTTTTCTTGAGTTTGACTTAACATTAGGCAGTCACAGCCACCATGTTGGTGTACAATAACAAAGCATTCCTCATTTGCTTCTCTTGTTTGATCAGCCAACATGGCGGCTGTTATATTTATATCTTGAGTGATTTTGAGTCATGTGGTTGTACAAGTACTCCAAGAATTCTGGAAATAAATTTATATCAATGAATATGCTACTGAAAGGGGATTGTATTTCAAGTGACAAAAGATCCTGAAAAGAGTACATTTGTGATTGTTGGAGCATAACGACCAATCACCTTACTTGTTGTGAAAAAACATTTTGCAATCATGTCGACCAGTCATACTTTTGAGCTAGGAGGTGTATATACTTACATAGAGTTTTAATTTCTTAAAGCACATTTGATCATTTTGATGGAAAATGCACTATATAAGTTAATAAAGATTATTACCAATAAGTAGTACTTACATTTTCTTTCTCAGTTCAACTTGTTTTTCTTTGCGTTCATAAACATTCATAATCTTAAGCCTCTCATTTTGAACCAGCCTACCCTTTTCAATATTGAATTCCTCCTCAGCCTAAAACATATGAACATGAAAAAATTATCCACAAAGTTGAGTTGCAAGACCCATTGTATCTTGCAATGTATTTTATTATCTGGGCTTCCTGTGGTAAAAATGGAGGGATGCGAGAGATGGAAGAAAAGTAAAGTATTCTTGCTTTTTCGTTTATCCTAGATTTTTATGATGCATAAACCCACTATTAGAGTAATAAAGAATGTACGCAGTAGCTCATAAAAGAGGCATTTTGCAGCAGCTTTGTTGCATGACAGGAACAATGCAATGCTTTTTTTAGACAAGAGATTTCTTTTCCCTAAGGAAATTTTTTTTGGTTCTACGACATGGTTGCAGTGAAACCACTTAATTAAAATAAGAACATTTTAGTAATTTCAAAAACAATGTAAACCTGCCACTATAAATTTTGGTGTGCTCTTTTGACTATTAGGAATTGATTACTATATCTATTTTATATATTGCTTTTATTAATTTTGTCAAAAAAAAAAATTCACTCCAACTGACAATCACATGACTGTCATCATGTACAATGTGCTATATCTAATACTATATTCTGATTCACGCGGGAATAATACAATTTTATACAATAAATAATTTTGCGATTAAGTAAATGTTTTTCAGACGAATGGGATAAGCAAACAAAAATAAACTGAGCGTATTTTACAATAAATAAAGACGAAATCTAATCTAATGTTTTATTCAAGAAAAAACATGGCCGACAGCATTACATTACAATACACATCACTCTTAACCTTCGTAATCTCTTTAGAATAAATCTTACCTTTGCATCAATCTCTTCTGACTTTTCTTTGGCTTCTTGCTCTATAAAAGCCATCATATGCGCAATCTGTGGCAAAGGAATAGGCAAGAGAAAGAGCTTAATTTATATCAAGACCATCTTCGACTTCAGGTATTCGCCCAAAATTTATTAAAATTGTAGGTACTAATTCAACCCCAAAGTCCTCAATATATAAACAAATAATAAGATTATTGTCTAAACTTACCTGTTTTTTAACTTCTGCATCGTTGATCGACATTTTTATGGCTAAATTTCGCAAGAAATACTGCGTGTTTTCTTAAATACAAGTCGGGTTTTGGTTCTAAAAGGAGAAGATGCAGTCATCTACGATGGGCAACACCGCTGGTAACATCAATCCCAGCATCCTTTTCGACCTTCATATAACCATAGGAAGCCCAAATTGAGTTCTTAATCTGATGAGTCCCTGATGAATGTTAAGCTAAGTTTGATCGTAATGTTTTCCCATGTCAGATTACGCGTCACTCTCTTGAGAATATGATTATTTGTTTGAGTCGTATCTATAATTTAATAAGATTTCTCATGCGCTACCGTTAAACAAAGAAATCATAATGTAGAGGAATGACACGTGACTTGTTTTCTTTTCTTCTAGAATACTTCCACGTTAAATAGTAGGATGTCTTCCTCTAATGCTTCTCGTGTCGGGTAATACTGTGATATTCCTGCTCCTCTAAGATCTTCCTCCTTTCTACTTACAGCTAGGTATAACCCCATTTCGTCACACCTTCAACCTCTACCTCTCTTTCATAAAACACCTTACACACCTCAGCTACAGTGAACTCCACATCTAAACTAGGATATAACGCTTTAACATCTGCCGAACCCACAACTATATCTTTATTTACTTCTTATCCTTAAACCTTCATTAGCCTTCTTTATCCCAGCCATCATATCTTCTGTGCTCATACACACACCGTTCTCCTCCTTCCATACTTCATTCAGAATCTTACTCATCATATGAGATAATCGTTGGTTGTAAGCCGTAACTGCTCCACAAACTGGTCTTACAGATGGTCCAACAGCTTCGTCATCCATCGTCTTGCGATCTTTTCGGAGTGCGTATAACGGTTCAAGAGGAATAGTAATAAATAGTCCTTTAAGCCTCACTTGTGGTATCTATGGTAATTGTGTGACCTCTCTCCTGTGTTTTAGCACGTGATTCAGCATAACCACTGAGTTAGGGATTTTCGACGGTCTTTCTCGTTTCCCTGTTGGAATAAAATGAAAAGAAATGGCAAAAACAGAGGAATAAATGCATAGAATCTCATTGAGTACCCTTAACCGTTTCTTTTCAATAAAAGCCATATATTTCATTGATTTCTTAAAATAATTGCCTCAAAGCAATTCTTTGAGCAATGTCAGACTTTCAACTTTGATTTTAAATTGAAATAACGAAGAAAAAAATTATTCGATTCCGATAATCCCCTCAAGAAAAGTCCAATCCAAGGAGTAAATCCAGTTCCTGATATTCCACAACTTTGGATTTTAAGGCAAAAACTACCATATTCTAAAAGAGCAAAAGAAATGGTTATCAATGGTGCAATTGGTTTTGCTTTTTTCGTAAAAAAACCTAATGGTTTCACGAGCAATAAATGTTCAAACCCGCAAGCCCCTGTACGCCATTACTCACACCTACCCCTCCCCTACCGCATGTGGTTCTACAACCTAACCGTATCTAGGCAGATAGAAAGAACATGCACTGCTATTGTACTACTAATCTTCATACGGTATATATTATCTTCAAGATCTGCAAAAACGGAATTAAGGCATTTTGAGATCCTTGTCGACCAATTGCCAGTCATTTAGACCGCACTCATATACAACAACGCTATAATGACTGGATGTTTTTTTTTTTCTTTTTTCTTTTTTTTTTTTTTTTTAAATCCAGCCCAATACACGCATTAACACGAACCAAACTATCTTATTATTATTAAGGATTTATTACATTATTTTTGGCTGCATTTTTGAAATAAATTGAACTGCCGTCCATCTAGTATTTCAAAATCCTTGATCGGCTGCCGGTCATTTAGACATTATTAGACATTATTTCTACTACCAAGATGCTTTGCGAATTTTCTTTCTTATTCAAATTTATATTCCCTCATGAGAATAGTAAGACAATTGGTGCTAATTAACTGAACAAAAGAAAGCGTGCAAGGGAGTCTGGTAGTAGAGGTCAATGAGATCGTGCAAACGTCCTATTAGCAATTATCCCGAATTTCTAAACTTCTTTTGTTTAATTAAGAACAAAAGAAGGTGAGAAATTGGGGATAAAATCGCACGTGCAGTGGAATCGATTTCTTAAACTATGAAAAGGCTTATTACGCCATCACTTACACCTTCCCCTCCCCCATGGGGTTTAGTACTACAATTGGACTTTGGGAGCAAAAACCTAGCGGTTTGTAGACAGATGTGCTATTGCACTGCTAACAACATATGCAGTGTAGTAATAACAGCATGTTGTAAGTTTTTGTATGTGATCTTCAGATCTGTCAAAACTGAAATGCATATTGAGATTCTTTAAGAGGGAGTCGGGGTTTAACCCCCCCCCCCCCCCCCCCCCCCTCTCCCCCTCCTTTTAGTTTTATGAAAGTTTTTGGTTACGTACGCAAATAAACGTGTTTTCTACCATTTTTATCTTTATATTTTTTATAATTAAAATTTATAGAACATCAAAATCGTTATTGATTAGATAATTTAAAAAGCAAGTTAAATATAAATTCGCCAAGATCTTCACCATGAAATCTTCTTACTTGTTCCTTGGAAATGGCGAGAAAGGCATAAAGATAATATTTAACTATACAAGAGAGTAAGACGTTTTCGTGGCAAGGAAAACTGAACAACTGAGCTGGACCAGTTAGAGTGCAAATAATATACCCGTGAAATAGATAGCTAGCTAACTAATTACTAACTTTGTGCTATTGGTTGCCTAAGTCTAATTAGTCAAAGAAATAGGCGAGCCGTGACGGGTGAACTAGTGCACGTGTGCTACTCAAGGGCGCGCATTTTTAAATATTTTTCTCGAACGAATTATTTACGAGCAAGATTTCCAATCTTACGGTACGTATTACAATGAATTCATTTGTTTTTATTTAGTTTTGTGAACCATGTGGACTTCATGTGTTTCTTGGATTTCATGCTACTTGGCCGTCCAGGTCTTACAGGCCATGTCTTTTTAAATGCAAGATATCTCATCCTAATTGCAACGAAATTACAAATGGAATTTCTGTGATGTTCATAGAATTAACGTGTTTTATTTCAAACTGTTTTCAGACTTAGCCATGGACCCTAAACTTCAGGTAAGAAATCAATTTTCTCTACGACTTTCTAAGTTATGTAGGCATAGGCTATTTGCTGAGTTAGCTGTTGAGTTGAGTTTGAGTTGAGTTTGAGTTTGAGTTTGAGTTGAGTTTGAGTTGCGCGATGGGAGGCTTTTACCTGGTCTAGAAAATACTTCTTATTCCATTTTCCGTTGAAAATATGCTTTAAATTGCAAAATCGACGAATGTTTACCATTCCACTTCACATAAGTCTTTTTTATCAAACAATTGCCTTACAAGAGTTGTACATTGAAAAGGCATTGAGGCGAATGTGAAAAGCGCTGTTATGAGCACCACATCATTATGTTATTACCATTATAAATATGGTTCGTGTTCTTCTCGTGAACCTTTTTTGAACATGTTTACAATTTAGACTAGAGTAACAAATAAGCAGTGTGACCTATATACCGGTACGTAGTTCAACCGGAAGTCTCACCGATATGTCTCTTGGTAGGTAGATCGAGTTGAAAATATTAAAAACAAGTTAAGAGAGGATTCTTCTCGTATTCAAGCAGTGAGCGCCAAAAACTATTGTCATGAAAAAAGGCTGTTGTACAAGGCTAAAATCTTATTATTCAGTCGAAAGTTTAACTTGTTTGGAAGTGGAGATAACCGATGAAAGTGGAATCAAAGTGTTAACCCAAAATAAAAAAATTATTCAAAAATGAGGTTTAGGCCTTCGTTTGCTTATTTCCCGTATATTTTCTATAAAAAAAGCCTGACAAAGCAACATTCTAACACAAATGCAACAAAACATCTTTGTTCAATTGAAAATACCGCTTGAAACAGGCATTTTATCATAGCACATCAGTTTATAAGTGTTTAAAAAAGGTTTTGAGTGTTAACCCAAGACGAAAATTGGGATAAAAACTCATATGAAAGTCTAGTTTTTAGCGCTTTTTGCCATTTTTGCTTAACACATTTCCTCTTAATGTGTATCATCGTCAGAATGAGTTTGTTGATAAACACGAGGTATCGCTTTTGCTTTATTATAATATGGGTGAGTTATTTCGGGCTGTCGGAAGTGGTTTTCACTTTTTCGAACTAGAGAAAAATTAACTTGAAGCAGTAAGCGACTAAATTTGTTTAAAAAATATCAATTATTAAGTAAATAAAAACAAAAAGGATAAATAAACAAATACAAAAAGGAAAAAAAAAAACATGTGACAAGATCATTTAGGAAACTCAACTCAAACTCAACTCAAATTCAACTCAAACTCAACTCAAACTCAACTCAAACCACTCAAACTCACTCAAACTCAACTCAAACTCAACTCAAACTCAACTCAAACTCAACTCAAACTCAACTCAAACTCAACTCAAACTCAACTCAAACTCAACTCAAACTCAACTCAAACTCAACTCAAACTCAACTCAAACTCAACTCAAACTCAACTCAAACTCACTCAAACTCAACTCAAACTCAACTCAAACTCAACTCAAACTCAACTCAAACTCACTCAAACTCAACTCAAACTCAACTCAAACTCAACTCAAACTCAACTCAAACTCAACTCAAACTCAACTCAAACTCAACTCAAACTCAACTCAAACTCAACTCAAACTCAACTCAAACTCACTCAAACTCAACTCAACTCAACTCAAACTCAACTCAAACTCAACTCAAACTCAACTCAAACTCAACTCAAACTCAACTCAAACTCAACTCAAACTCAACTCAAACTCCACTCAAACTCAACTCAAACTCAACTCAAACTCAACTCAAACTCAACTCAAACTCAACTCAAATTCAACTCAAACTCAACTCAAACTCAACTCAAACTCTAACTTTATTTGAAATAAGTGTATAGATCGTAGCAATCTAACATCTAATAAAAATTTTGCTTTCAACTTTTCTTGTTTTTTTCCCGTTTCAAAAACAACGAAACCGCTCCTAAAAATAGTTATTATGTTCTCTAGTACACCTTTTGCTGTTCATTAACCGCAAAGTAATATTCGTTGAAGCGAAGAAGCATTGTCATTAGAGCGAACAGGCATACAATAAGGCGAACGGAGTCTCAATAGTGCGATGGAACGTTCATTAAGAAATTTAGCATTGAATTTGACAATCATGAATATGTTTGCGTAGGTTCATTAATGTTTTCAAACTTTCATTAGCGTTTTGGTGCAGACAATAAACCACAACACGCATTCAATACAGTGTTTTGGACATTTATTTACGCAATACAATATAAGTATATTGTTCTTTTACGATTGTAGATTTTCAAAAACAAAAAAGTGAATTTATCGTTGAATGTGTTCTCTATTTAAACATCTTGGAAGATAATGTTTGCATGTGGTTGTACTATCGTATGCATTTCTGTGGATCTTCATAGGCCCTCACAAGATGCTATCTGACTTCATTTGGAATTTGGTTTCTTTGTTGAGCCATTGCAATATCCGAAAAAGAGGGATTAAAAAACTCAGAACTGATTTGATATTTATACCTAACGGCGCTTTGTTTGTACGAAGTCATATTCACGGCTAGTAAAAAAATGGAAAGACAGTTAAAATCCTACAATTCCTAGTGTAATATTTCTGCCTGTGCCTTTGTTCCTCACAACTCAAAACACATAGTTTGTTGTGAAATTGTTTCTCAAACTCATGATATTTCACAACTTTGTTCCAGTGTTCCCTATATTTATTCAATGATGTCTCATGTTCCTTCAAACCCCCTGGGATCAGTTCTCACACCGATCATGAATAAGTTCTTAGTCTTGCATGATTATTCAAATTAAACGAAAGCTTAACTTCAAACAAGATTTTTCAAATGTTTTGATAATTTATTAGTTGTATTAATTATTTTCCCCACGAGCTCAATTAGCCGAATTATATCTGATAGCGGAAAATTGATTAAAAAAATTGTTTTCATCGTTTACTGTCCTGAAAAATGAAAAGAGTTTGACTTTTAATTTGGTCGCGGGTCGCGGGTGAAGTGCGGGTCGGAAGGAGCGGGTTATAGCATCATTGAAACAAGATAATTTTTGAATGAGAAGTTAGATATAACCACCAAAGAAGGATTCAGGGTTATCCCATCATGCATTGCGATTGAGATTTAAAATTTCCATTTAAGGTAGTTTGGGACTCGCACTTTCCTTCGATAGAATTTTTTAAAACTTTTTCTACTAAAAGACTAACATATATTAAAGTCAAAAATGCAATAAAAAATAGGGGTCACCGTGCTCGTTTTGAAACTGTGGGGCTGGTATTAGGCCAATTTTTGCCCTATTTGAGTTAAAAAATGAAACATTATAATTAAATTTCCAGAAAAAAAACTTTTGCGACAAAGTGTATATGCTTTTCTATAAATTTATTCCATTGGGACGGCATGGATTGAGCTACTACGGAGATTTGAAAGTGGTACTCTATGAATTTCTGGTGTACTATTACCTCAAAAAAGTCAAAATTACCATGTTTTGCCTTCGAAGACCATCTAATTTTTTATCAAAAATTTAAAAGATTGTTTATGCCCAATGTAAAAATTAAAAAAAGTTGGGTGTCACAGTACTATATTCCGAGCTATAAGCTAAAAACGTGTGAAAAATCTTATGATTTCGATGTTTTGGCCGCGCGAGCATGGGCACTAACTGCTATTACGGCCCATATGTAATGTTATGGAGCTTTTTTGAACCAAAACTCCGCGAATGGCCATATTTTGACTCTAAAATGCGTTTTTTTTTTTGAGTTACATCGTAACTTTTGTTTCGATTTGCGTGCGCGAGCTGGATGCGCAGTAGCAAGGGTCCCTAACTACCTTAAACCGCTATGAATTGATATTTTCGAAATTGAAAAAGTCTATTGTATTTAAGTAGATTGTATTTTATATCTTTTAGCGTTATCTATTTACTAAATTCTGCGAGAAATTTAGAGATACTTATTAAAATAATGGAGTACTTTTGAGTACTTTCAGGTTCAGTGCATATCCTACAACTGGCTACTTTTACTTCAGTGCCAAATGGGTTCATTAAATGCAAAAGCAGTACTTTAGTATTTATATTATTAGTAAAACAATAATAAGCACGCAAAGGCGCTTGGGATACCCCTGGATCCTTCTGGACATCAACAATACGTGCCGCCGGCCAAACAGGGTATGGTTTTCAGCGATTTTACTCTGGAACAGGGTATATAAAATCGCGCTCGCTCTGGAACAGGGTATATGAAATCACGCACTCTCCTCTCTGGAACAGGGTATCTATTTTCGCAATAACGGAACAGGGTATATATTGTTTTCAGCGATCTTGTTCTGGAACAGGGTATGAATTTCAGCGACTTTACTCTGGAACAGGGTCAGGGTTCAGAGGGCTCAGACGCACATCGCTACCCTAAATGGGTAAGGGTACCCCCCCCCCCCCCCCGGGTTTTGGTCTAAAAAGCGTAGGGTTGATGCTGTTCAACTACAACGTCATTTGAGTTATCTATTAGCTTTCAAGTAGTTATTTTGTCAAAAAAAAATGTCTAACTCACTTTTAATGTTTCTCTTCCCGCGTAGGATATCGTCAAACACGATAACTTTGAAGGAATTACTAGGTTCAAAGCAGCGGACATAAACTATCCTTATATAGTCGAGATTAAAACACAACGTCCGTTGGCAAAGCTTCCCAAGGCATCAACAGAGATTTCTTTGATGAATAGTATACCATCAAAATCATCATGCGAGCAATTAGTAGAGCTGTGTGAAGTGGGGAAATATCCAGCCGTTTCGTGTGAGTTAGGGGAATTTACCGTCCAGTCGCTAAAACAACTAATCAAAGTACACGACCTTCGTGAAGTGAAGAGTGCTGTTCTCGATGAAAAGAAATGGCTTTCAAAGCAAGTTGATGTCCCTAACGAAGCCTGTTCCTATTCAAAAGATCATTTAGATGCCTTTGCTATGAAAATATTGCATACACCGAATGGCTGCAGCGTTCTCGAGAAGAACAATTACATCCTGTCATCAGACCTAGCAACAATTGCAGGTTCTGGATGGCTACACAACAGTATTTTGAATGACATCGCAGAAATCCTGCACAGGCAAAATAGAGAAACAGCTGTGCTTATGATGAATGACATTCTCTTAATGGATGAAGAAAGCATGTCAAGCTACATAAAAAGCTACATCTGTCCCTCCGTCAAGTATGTTGTTTTCTTTGCTAACGTCGGGAAAACAGGCTTCGGTGAGGTTTTTATCAGCACGCCAGCAAAACCAGGAAATCACTGGATATTAATCTACACGGATCTTACTGTGAATAAATGGTTGTATTGTGATACAAACTCCTGGGTCATGCCTACTAATCTAAGAGAGACTCTAAAGCCAATCATAGCAGCCATTTATGAACAAGTGGAAACCCCAACTAAAACCTTTGAAGAATTGATCCCTGCACATGTACCAGAAGAGGGACTGATCACGAGTCACTGCTGTTCCGAGAAATGCCTAAAAAACATGCCGGTGCAGACATGCTCTAATGTATGTGGAGTAGCAGTGGCAATAATGGGAGGAATCGCTTGCACTGCTCCGATGCTGTGGAGAGATGTTTTCCTCAACCCAAATGGAGATCTACCTTTAAATTTGAAATGGTTGAAGTGGCCATCGAGGTACTCCGACTTCTTGCGACTCACCGTCATCTCGTGGCTTCTCACTGATTCTATCTCTTTGGCATCCTTTGGAATAAATGAAGAGAAAATAACAACCCCCTCACCTGTCCTGAGTGCACCTTCTCGTATTCTAGAGCCTGAAGTTTTGATAATGTCAGACGATAACACTTTCGAGGAAATGGAGGAAGAACACGAAAAGGCTGCGGAGGAATCCCCTAAAGATAACAGCAATGAGGAAAGGGAAGAGACAGAGTGGCACGAAGTTGGAAGCAAGCGCAAAGCTAGGAGGGGAGAACAAAACTATGGCGAGAACATAAAGTGGTCAAAGACCAAAGATAATACCAATGCTGGAGTCAAGCTGGCACGAGAAGCCAAAGAAAAATCCAAGTATGTAGAAGAGGAGTCAGAGGGAAAGACAGCGACAAAAACCAAGGGAAAAGGAAAGAACCCGCGAGGTACTCGAGGTAGTTTGTCTAGTAGCTATGTTGACGATGAAAGAACATATACTGATACAGAGACCAGCACAGTTCCAGACAGAATGGAAACTGAAGACAAGAGCGATGGAAAGGAAAGTGGGAATTTATTTGTGGGTCAAACTTTTAGTAGTTTGAAAGAACTTGAAAAGGCAAAGAGGATTTATGAAGAAAGTCATTTCTGTGAATTATGGAAACGTGATTCAAGGACGCTAGAGTCGGCAGCAAAGCGTGCGCCAAAGAGGGTAGCCAATGCAAATAAAGATCTATTGTATTATTCGCTAAAGCTGTCGTGCAAATTTGGTGGGAGACCGGTCGATTCCAGAGAGGAAAGAAAGCGAAAAACAAGATCATTTAGACAAGGGTGTCCCTTTGAAGTTTCCATAAACTTGTCAGAAAATGGGGAATGTCTAAGAGTACAACGGGTTTCCAAAGAGCACAACCACGTTCTGAAAAAAGAAATATACGAGCGCCTTCCTCGTCAACGCGCTACACGAGATGCAAACGTGACTAAAGACATGGAGGAGGCAATAAGTCTTCGAGCCAATCTGAAGCTTCTAAAAGATCAAACAGAAAGAAACACTGGTAAAAAGGTAACACTCAAAGATATTGCTAACGTAGAACAACACTCGAAGAAAGCTATGAAGAAAAACGATATAGAAGATGTAACTGCATATTTGAAAGTTCATCCAGGTTCCCACACTGATGTTATTGTTGACGAAGAAAACAATTTTAAAGGTTTGATTTTTCAAGATGAATACATGAAAAATACATATGCTCAGTGTCCTGAAATTATCGTTGTCGATGCCAAGTACAACCTGTTGGAAATTGACATGCCTGTATATATACTCACGTGCATAGATGGTGGTGGTCTGAGTGGAATTGTTGCCATGTTAATATTAGCAGAAGAGACAAAGAACATTCTTGTCCAAGCTCTTGAAGAATTCAAAGTAAACAATCCTGCCTGGGGAAAAACAGCTGTTATAATGACTGACAAAGATTTCATCAAGCGCGACGCATTTACAGCATGTTTTCCCACTGCAACCTTGAATCTATGTAACTATCACGCCTTATTGTCATTCAGGAGCGAACTGCAATGTGAAACAATGGGAATGTCGCCAGCTCAAAGACAAAGTGTACTGGCAATTTTGTCGTCGATTGCCAAGTCAAAGACTACAGCCGAATACGAAAAAAATGTGAAAGCACTAAAGGATACTGACATCAGAGGTGTTGTTGCTCATGTTGAAGAGAACTGGTACCCAATAAAAGAACAATGGGTAAATTGTTTTAAAGTACAGCAGTTCAATGTGGGCGAAAGTAACAATCGCTTGGAATCCACTTTCAATAAGATGAAAACTGTTTTTTCCAAACGCGCCAGCTTGATGCAGTTCTGTGTTCAATTTCTAACAGTGATGAAATGCTTAAGAGACGAACGATGTCATTACTACGTCATGGCGGTCGCAAGGAAGCAAACAAACCCTTTGGATAAAGATCTACAACTGTACTCAGAGAAACTTACTTCTTATGCATTCAAGTTCGTGCATGAACAATATAACCAAATTGGTGAGGTCAACGTAATATCGCAAGATAGTGATGGCGAATTTAGTCTCTCTGGTTCAAGCAACAGCGACAAGAACCTACACAAAGTGACAAGTAGACAGTGCGATTGCATTTTCTTTACTCGAATGTGTTTACCGTGTAAGCATATACTTAAAGTTCGTCAAATAGTCAATCTTCCAGTATTTGAGGAAAGCCTGATTCATGAGCGTTGGACAATTAATTTATACCAGTGAGTGAGCATGAGATCAACTGGTAGATAGTTAGGAATATTCAGGAATGTTTAATAGACAATTATAAGCGTTATTGTTATCTCTACATTATCTTGTGGTTAGAAAGTCAATTCTGATTGGCCAAAAAAAAAAAAAAGAACGTTCCTGGAATATTTCTAGGTGGATACGGTTTTTCGATTCGCACTGTAAAAGTGATAGGCTGGGATAGTTGGTGTTATTGCATGGTTTGGGCTTGGTTTTTTTTTTTTCTCAATAAATTTAACATATAGTTTTAGGACTATAGGACTGTCTCAGGATGACCGCCAATCAAACATTTCAAAATACTAGATGGCCATCAGTTCAAATTATTTTTAAAAATCCAGCCCAAACTAATGTAATAAATTCTTAATAATGATAAGATATTTTGGTTCGTCTGAGGGCCCCGTCCACACGTACCCGAAAATTTTTGTATCCGCAAATTATTTTTTGCAGATACGAAAATGTTTGCGTCCACACGCAGCGTATTCGAATCGTTTTCACCGTCCACACGTATTCTATTTCGTAGAATTTGCGGATACGGTCACAAAAATTTCCGGACACGTGTGGACGCAACCCGTATCCGCAAAAAAAATTTGCGCATACGAAAATTTTCGGATAGCGTGTGGACGGGGCTTTAATGCATGGATTGGGAAGTTGAATTTTTTTGAAAGAATGAAACTTCCGGCCACTTTATTAGTATGTTCATGTTCATGTTAATGTCTAAACGACCGGCAGCCGGTACCAAGGATTTTTTGCTGGCAGCGAAAACTTTGGCGTTAACTATTTGGATTGAAAGAAAATGTACTGCTTTTGGATGAGCGTATAGGAATAATATAACGTTAACGTATCTCAAATGGATTGGACAAACGTATGGTAATATAATTTAGCCAGGTAATCATGAGGGAACGACTTTTTCACTGTTGTAGTAGTTGTTGGTGTTGAAAACATCAGTTTTCAATCATTAAAAAGGTCCTTTCAATGGATGTGAAAAAGTCGCTTACTCATATGGTCTCATGATTAGTTCACATTTTGAGCTTCATAATCAACTCTTAAACCATATACGTCTATTATGATTCATATTATCTATGTAGTTTTTGTTTTGCGTTGACCAAAATATATACGTTGTCGAATTTGAAAAAGATCCTTTCAATGGATGTGAAAATAGACGCTCCCAGTCATGGTCTTAAGATTAGTTCACATACAGTGAAAGGACCTTTGAACCATATTCGTCTAATAAGATTCATATTATCTATGTAGTTTTTGTTTCGCGTTGACTAAAATATATACGTTGTCGAATTTTAAAAAGGTCCTTTCAATAGGTGTGAAAAAGTCGCTTCCTCATATGGTCTCATGCTGACTTCACATCCAGTGAAAGGACCTTTGAAATTCCTAATCAACTCCATATACGTCTATAATGATTCATATTATCTATTAAGTTTCTGTTTTATGTTGACAAAACCTATCAGTTTTCGTTTATTAAAAAGGTCATATGGTCTCATGCTTAATTCCATAGTTAATAAAGCTCCCGATTAACTATGTGAGTTCACATCCCGTGAAAGGACCTTTGAAGCTTCGAATCAACTTTTAAAACATATTCGTTCATAAGTTATACTTTTTATCTAATAATCTTATTTATTTATTTATTTTTGCTTTTGGTTTCGTTGAACAAATCAAGCAACTTTTGATGTTACGAAAAAGGAAAAAAATTAAAGCTTTCAATATATTTTATGCTTCCTTCATATGCTCTAAATAAAAGTGAACAAACCATTAAATGAGTATGTTTTAGGATTTGATTTGGAGCTTCAAAAATTATTTTATAGGATGTTAACTTCTTGCAATCAAAACGCTAAGTTAATAAAAAGAGTGAAAAGACCAGTCAAAAGGCGTTCTCTAATAATCAAATAGTCTCTAATAGTCAAAACCTACTATCTGAGTTGAATCAGAACAATTATAGAAAAGGGGTTGGGCTCGTAGACCATGCCTAAATTAAATAATGTGTAAACTCACATGATAATATATATATATATATATATATATATATATTTGAACACACATAAAATCACTACTCGCCTTTTTTGTTTTCACTTGAATAGCATTGATGCAGGGATACCATCCCTTTGAAATGAAGACTTCCTTTTTACCCTCAAGTGCGCGTGGTATCTATCTATGTTAATTGTACAACCGCTCTCTTTCTGTTTTAGCATGTAATCTGGCACGGCCACACAAGTGAGAGATTTTCGAACTTTTCTTTTGATTTCCTGCTGAATAAAGATGAAAAGAAATGGTAAAACAAGTGGAATATATTCATAGACTCTCGCTGACTACCCTTAACTTTTCCTTCTCATAAAAGCCATATTTTTCATTAATTTCTAAAAATAACTACATCAAAGCAATTCTTTGAGCAATGTCAGACTTTTAACTTTGATTTTAAATTGAAATACCAAAGAAAAAACTTATTCGATTCCGATAATCCACCCAAGAAAAGTCCAATCCAAGGAGTAAATCCAGTTCTAAATTTTCCACAATTTTGGATTTTAAGGCAAAAACTACCAAATTCTAACAGGGCAAAAGAAATGGTTATCAATGGTGCAATTGGTTTTGCTTTTTTCGTAAAAAAAGTAATGGTTTCACGAGCAACAAATATTGACCCCGCAAGCCCCTTGTACGCCATTACTCACACCTACCCCTTACCCACAGGGTTTGGTTCTACAATTGGATTTTTGGAAGCAAAAACCTAACGATAACTAGGCAGATAGAAAGAACATGCACTGCTATTGCACTGCTAACAACACTTGCGGTGTAGTAATAGGAATACGTGAACGCACTTCCCGCAGACCTTCGCGCCATTAAAGATGTTAGTTTGTTTAAGCGCCATCTTAAGACCCACCTTTTTAAATTAGCATTTTGATAGTTTTTTTAGTATTCATCAATATATTTATTCATCTTATTTGTAAATAGTTATATAGTTATATATACATATTATATTATTATTGTAATGCGCGCATGATCATTGTATGGAATGCGCGCACAATAAGTGATTAAATTATTATTATTATTATTACGTTGTGACCTTTTTTATACGATCCTCAGATCTACCAAAACTGAAATGCATATTGAAAACATTACATGACCAGTGTTATATTAATTTTTTTAAATCAAGCCCAATACATGCAATAACACGGACCAAACTATCCTATCATTATTACAATACTTAATTATATGAGTTTGGCTGAATTTTTAAAATAATACTATACTCCTTCACACTCTTCAGAGGGACACCTTCTCCTGACAATGTAATTTCTAAAATAAGCTTACTTAGGTGTCCTTTTGAGTGCTGTGATCTTCTTACTACCTCGAACTCCTCCACTTTATTTCCAAAATAAGTATAGGAAATCGCACGATCTCGAGTACAATTTGGAAATTAATAGACACGAGTAATGTTTTGAAAGTTCTTGTAATTACACGAGCCTTTAGGCAAGTGCAATTAAAGAACTTTCAAAACATTACGAGTGTCTATTAATTCCAAATTGTACGAGAAGATCGTGCGATTTTTTGTTTATAGTTCACTCAACAAAATTTCAGTAAAGAATGCGAAGCGACGCCGTTCATCTTTGTCTATTTGGTGGCCGATTTTCAGTACATCGCACAACTGAAATGCATAAAAAAGATTAGTTCTTACGGCTTTATAATTTTATTTGTTTTTTTTAAAGTACAAAATGATAGAAAATAATTGTCTTGGCCGTGTTGCCATAGCGACTTAATTCGGTACTCCTACGGAGTACAATTAACGCTATAATTGTACTCCTCTCGACCAATCAGAGTCGAGTAATTTTGTTGAGTGTATTATAAGCTTAATAATTGGTGTCCTTTTGAGTGTTGTGATCATTGTAAAACTAGCTCAGTACTCGACACTCCTTCGCACGCTTCAGAGGGACGCTGCTATTTGCAGAGAATTAATTCTAAAGCAGACTATCGAAATAAATCCTATGAAAATAGAATGTAATAAGATTTTCTAAAATAGGCTTACTCTGGTGTCCTTTTGAGTGTTGTGATATTTGTAAAGGGACGCCTTCTGTCGATGTAATTAATATTTGCATTGGTAGTGAGTATGAGAACTGACTCGGTGAATGCAGAACAAGTTTATAACTACTACTATAAAGACTGGATAATTAGTCTATACCTTGAGTTTTTCACAGTCACACAGAATGTACCCTTTGTTATGATCTCTTCATATGCTTTGAGTTTTGGGAATTAAAAAAGTGGCTTTAAGTAGTTTTTCATAGTGAAAGATTCATGATACGGATGAGGACTACATCCCGGGCGGAGAGTGATACATGTAAAATACAGTAAATGTATGTAAATTGGGCTGTGAGGGGGCCGTGAAACGCACTCTACGCCCGTGATATAGTCTTTTCCTCAAAACACACCATTCTATCACAAGCTAAGCCCTGTTATTCTTTATCCTTCCAGTCTGTTGTATCACGAAATAATCATACACGAACCCTAAGCTAATGAGGGTGGATTTTTAACCGCCAACTCTCATCATGGACGAAGCAACGAACAACAAGTTTAAGTCGAAGTTGGAGACATTTTATCCCGATAATAGACATTCATGCCTGAAGTGAAATCGATGATAAAAGCTTAAAAGTATATCCACTTTTTCAAAAAATAGGTGTGTAACCACAAAATGACTTTGACAAATGAATTTGCTTGGTGTTATTCTTGAAAAATGGATACCCTTAAATATGGTCATTTGAAAAAAGGATACCCTTGAATATGGTCATTTGAAAAAGGAATACCCTTAGATATAATCAAAGATACCCTTCAATATGTTCAAAGATACCCTTCAATATGGTCATTTGAAAAAAAGATACCCTTAAATATGGTCATTTGAAAAAAGGATACACTTAAATATGGTCAAGGATACCCTTAAATATGGTCAAGGATACCCTTAAAACCATTTAAAGGAAAGACACGCACTCACTCTCTGTCTTGTTTTCAAAACCTAAACTACAGCCATATACAAAGTTTGAAAAAATTTCACACCAGAATTTTTGATTTTTTTCAGTTTGAACATTAAAATTAATGACTACAAAAATTTTCCTTTTGCAAGTTCTACGTGATCGGGCCAAGAGCGAGCGCGCGCAAAGAAAAACCGTTTCGAGGCTAATTAACTGATATGACAACATATGTTAATACCATCTAGCTATAGACTTTTGCAAACTGTACCGCTTAGAAGGGCAAGCCAACAAATTTGTTTTAAAACGTTTCAAAATAAAGGAAATCACACTTTATTTATATTTAATAAGCATTAAATTAAGTCTCTCTAACAATCTGAAAATTGTGAAATGTACCACCGTCGGTCCCTCTAGACGGTACGATTTTACAGATTGTCTCGCTTTGAAGAACAAACCGACAAATCGATCATTCAAATAAAGGATTTCGTTCTTTATGAAGAAAATGTAAAGAGGTCATTCCAAAGAAACTAGACGTTAAATCACAATCGGGTTTCTAAGTTGACTAGGAACAAGTGTAGTAAAGAGGTTGGGCTCCCTGTTGTTTCTTCAGCCTTTGCCAAACCACAGTCAGTCCAATCTTTTGAATAGTCAATAATAAGCAAATACATACTCATATAATTTTGAACACAATAAATATAAATAAATAAATATCACAACTCACCTTTTCTGTTTTCACTTGAATAGTACTGATACAGGGATACTGTACGGAATATCCATCCCTTTGGAATAACAACTTTCTTTTTACCCTTAGCGGTATGATGGTACTGTACGCCGCTCTATTTTCTGTTCTTAACTTGTTATCTGCCATAACACAAGTAAGGCATCTTTGAACGTCTTTATTCATTCCCTGTTGGATAAAGATGAAACGAGATGGTTAATTATCTGTAACAAAAACACAGATTTTCACAAACTTTTTTAACCTTTTCTTTCACATTAAAGCCATATTTTTTTATTAATTTCTAACAACTACTGCGTCAAAGCAATTGTTCGAGGTACGTTAGACATTCTACAATGAATTTAACTTGAAATACCAAAGGAAAAAAATTCTCGATTCCGACGCTCCACCTAAGAAAAGTCCGATCCAAGGGGTTAATCCAGGTTCTGATTTTCCACAATTTTGGATTTTTAGGTAAGAACTACTATATTCTGAGAGAGCAAGTGAAATAGGTACCAATGGTGTAATTTGTTTTGCTTTTGTGGTAATAAAAACATGTTTTTATGAGCAACAAATATTTGAACCCTCAAGCCAAGTGTACGCCTGCACAACACACCTTCCCCTCCCCAATGAAGAAGGTGTTACATTTGAATTTTTTTGCTCCCTCCACAAAATCACACCTAGCATTTTAAAACCCAACGCGATCTCTCTTTTCAACTGCGCTGCGACATTGATCTGAATGGTTTCAATGAAATTCTAAGGACTGTCCAAGCACGATTTCTATAACTAGATGGATAATCCGAATATTTTGTTATGCTCTTTCTTTGCGGCGCTCTAGTCGAATCTCAAAGTCCCCGTTAAGCCAGGTTATTGTCGTTAAGATCACATAGTATGATCACGGCATGGCAACAAGTATGTGCATGAACTCAGTTTAATTTTAGTTGGAAAGTTGGACGCGGAGAAAGTAAATTTTCAGTTTTTTTTGCGAAGCGAAGAAAAAGTGGGCCACGACTTAGATTATTCTGTACATTGATATTTTAACGGTTAGACAGGATCTACTTTTTATATCTTCTTCATGCTAGGGTAGAAATGGAAAAAAGTTGGTTTCCAAAACAATTTCAAAGTAATGACAAGATATATACGTGGAAAACTATATGGGAGATGGGCCTCATAAAATACAATAAATGTATGTAATTTGGTCTGCGAGGGTCATTTGAATAAAGGATACTCTTAAATACGGTCATTTGAATAAAGGATACTCTTAAATATGGTCATTTGAATAAAAGGATACTCTTATATACGGTCATTTGAATAAAGGATACTTTTATATACGGTCATTTGAATAAAGGATACTCTTAAATACGGTCATTTGAATAAAGGATACTTTTAAATGCATTAATTTAAAAAAAGAACGGCTTCTTCTGTTGTGTTTTAGGAAACAGTCCAGCATGATACACAGCTGCGTACGGAATAATTGCCCGGCAGTTTTTTATTTTTGCCCAGTTCCCAACAAAATCAAATCAATATTATAAGCGATTGAAAGATGCAAGGAAAAATAATCTTGCAGAAAAGCAAAGTAAGACTAAGTTTCAGGTCACCCATCCAGGTACTAATTTCGCTAAACCGGACTTGACTCAGTGTTGTTGAAGCCCAAGTTTTATCCACTGGACCACGGTTCCAGGTAAATCGGCATAACAATAGCCGTGAAAACAATGCACCGAATAGACTAGACTTTTTAACATTTTATTTTCAACCGATTCCGTGCGTGGCAGAGATGCAAGGGATTAGCCGATATGGTCTGGGGGCCGGCTGGTCTCTCCCCTGATGCTTCGGCTAGAACATTTTCTTGCGTAATTCGTACACCCAAGGGCAGAAGGATTTAATCGCCGTCAGGTCCGAAGTCCATACGCCGCCTCAGCTCTGCGGATGTCTCGGGGGTATGGCAAAGTGGAGTCGATTTTTTTTCTTAAATGTTTGAAGGTGGGATTGAACCCCATTGCATCCAGATAATATTTTCTATTTTTTAAAAGTATATTATCATGAATTTGTTAATGTGTATAAGTAAAAGGATTCTCCTAAACCAAGTAAGAGATTCTGCTAAATTACGTTAAGGCATAAGATTCCAAATGGACATTTCATTTATCAGATTTGTCTCTTGTCCGGCACCCGGTCTAGGATTTCAAAAGACTCAGTACTACATAGCCAGCAGCTCGGCATCTATTCACCTAAAAAACATCTATCGCAATCAATGCAATGACTTCCAACAAGAGAAAATAAACTAGTTTATAATTCTCCTGCTTCCAAACTATCCTATAATTATGATTAAGTAGTGCCAAGCGATTCCAAAGGACATTTTATTTGTCAAATGGTTCGGACTGGATTGTTCAAAATAGTTTTTCTGTTACGAAAAAGGTCCTTTCACTGGATGTGAAATAGTCCACTTACTAATGTAGTTCACATCCAGTGAAAGGACCTTTGAAACGCTAATCGACTTCTCAACCATATTCGTCTGCCATTAATTTCATTCTTATCTATTTTATTTATTTTTTCGTATTGCTCTGATTCGAGCATATTGTTTCTTTCTATTTATTTCATTTATTATTTTATTTTGCTTTGACCAATGACATACAACAGCTTTTCAATAAATAAAAAGGTCCTTTCACTGGATGTCAAATAGTCGCTCCATTGTATAGTTCACATCTAGTGAAAGGACCTTTTTTATAAAACCCTCATGAACAATTTTTCCCATTAATTTTCTCTTTTTTCTATTTTATTGATTGTTTTATTCTGCTTTTTCAGCACTATTTCACACGCTTCAAAAGGACAGTTAGAACTAGTACTAAATATTTATGTGTTTAAATATGAAAAAAAAAGAGACCATCCAATCACCTGGACTGCGAGTATACCATATCTAGATGGGATACTCGCAGTCCAGGTGATTGACAGAGACTAGGGAGATCATAATTGCCAGTGAAATTTTTTTTAGTCGACTAGTAGTCGTATCCTACGATAGTATAAACTTAGCTATAATAAATATTTATGTGTTTAAATATGAAAAAAAATAGTCCGTGAAATTTTATTGAGTCGTGTAGTAGTCATACCATACGATAATATAAATTTGTTTAGTTTTTTACCTGCGTTGTTGATTCATACATATATGTAAGTTTTCGATTGGAAGAACGTCCTTTAAATGGATGTGAAATAGTCATGGTAGATGGTCGTTCAGTCAAGAAACCTTCGAAGCTCAGTCATAATTACTTCCGTTAAACTGGTATGTTATTCATTCGTTTTCTTTTGATCTGCTTTTGATTTATACATAAATGTTGGTCATGTTTAGAGTTGACCAAAATATGCGGCTTTTGAAAGTTGATAAAGTTCCTTTCAATGGATGTGAAGAGGTCTCAACCTCGGATCTTACGCTTAGTTCAATTCATATCCAGTGAAAGGATCTTTGTACTATATTATGAACTGTTGAACCATATTCTTCCATTAGGTTTCTTTTGAACTATTTTATTTTACATTTTGGTCTGCGTTGACCAAAACATATAACATTTGGATTCAAAAAAAAAAAAAAAGAAAAGTTGAAAAAGGACCTGATTGTAGTAGCTTCAAAAGTCCTTTCACTGAATGTGAACTTTATGCTAGCAAAATAGTTAACAATATCCTTAATTTGGTAAAAGGTAAAGAGGTAAGTCCAAAGGTGGAAAGTTACAATCCGGTTTTTAATATAAATCAGAACTATGGTAAAAACGGGTTGGTCTCCCTGTGGTATTTTCGCTTCGTCGCACCACAGGTAGTCCATACTTTTAAATAGTAAACATATAAACGCACACTCTAAATATATGTTTTTGAACACCCATAAAAATCACTACTCACGTTTTCTGTTTTCACTTGAATAGCATTGATGCGGAGATACTGTAAAGTATATCTGTCCCTTTGGCCCAAAGACTTTCTGTTTACCCTTTGCGGTATCCATGGTAACTGTATGCCGCTTTATTTCCTGTTCTAGCTTGTTATAGTCGCAGGAACACAAGTGAGGAGTTTTCGAATGTCTTTTTCGATTCCTTATTTGATAAAAAAAGAGAAGAAATAAGATAATAAGTGGAATAAATTCACAGATTCTCGCCGACTACCCCTTAAATTATCAATCTCATAAAAGCCATAATTTTTCAATAATCTTTCGAAATAACTGCGTCAAAGTAATTTTTCTAGTATTGTTAAACTTTTCAGTATAATTTCAAGTCGAAATACTAATGGAAATTTTTTCTCATTCCGACACTCCATCTAGAAAAATTCCGATCCAAGGAGTGAATCCAGATCCTGATTTTCCACAATTTTCGATTTTGAGGCAAAAAGTATCAAATTCTAAAAGAGCAAGAGAAATGGGGATCAATGGTGTAATTTGTTTTGTTTTGGTCGTAAACGCAATGGATCTAAGAGCATCAAAAGTATGGACCCGCAAGCCACTTGTATGCCTATACAACACACCCACCTCCCCAAAGGTACTAGGTACTACGATTGGCCTTTCTGGGGCCAAACTCTGGGCGCTTACTAGCTTTACTATGCAGATTGAAAGGGTCTCCTTTCTTCCCAAAATCAAGCCAAACATACTAAAATCGAATGCGATCTCTGTTTTAGCCGCACTGTGACTTTGATTTTCTGTAGTAACGGTAAGATACTAAGAATTATCCAAACGCGGTTTGTATATGCATCCATCGTAATATTTTGTTACTCGATAATTTCGGCGCGCTGTCGTCGAATTACACATATCCTCATACCTTTAAGATAAATAAACGGTACGTCTGCATGTTACTATGGTAAATCCAGACTTACTTTCTATTCTTTCGGAGACAAACTGAAAAGTCGAGCCAAGAAGAAAGAATTTGACAACCTGTTGTATCGGATAAAAAGGATGTCCACTACTGGATTGGTCTATACCTTGACTGTTTTAACACTCATGGCAGGATCTACTCTTTATGCTTTTCGTATCCTCTACATGGTAGGATGAATCGAAAACATGGTTTCCGACGGGCGATGAGTGACCCTATAAAATACAGTAAATGTATGTAAATTGGTCTGTGAGGGGGCCGTGAAATACACTCTACGCCCATGTTATAGTCTTTCATCAAGCACACCATTCAATCACAAGACAAACACACCTTCCCCTCCCCTAGGTATTTGATGCTACTTGGACTTTAGGGAGCAAAAACTGGCGGTCACTATATCAGAATTTATATGAAATGTTAAGGTTATCGTTAATCTAAAGGCATCAACATATTCTATTATGAATTATTCAATAAACTCGCCTTAGTTTGAAGATGAACAAGAAAGCCAAGAGCCACACACCGTCTGACAAACAAGCCTCGTGTAACGTGGCAAATATTCCATAACCTTTACCAATAGAGAGAAGTACTTCAATATTTGAGAAGATTTCACATTAGGAAATTCAAGATTATTCAATCAGCTGAATGAATTTCCTATACCCCATTACGGGTCTTCAGCGATGTAAATTGAACGTCATGTTTTATAACTCGCAGCAGAGATCTAGAGCATTCGATTTCTTGGTATCAGTCATCAGCTGAATGAATCTCAAAAGTCATTCCCAACCTACTAGGCGAGCACTGCTATCAACCAGAGAGCATTCTATAGGACGTTTGCACGATGGCGTCATTGACCTCTACTATCAGACTCCCTTGCACGCTTTCTTTTGTTCAGTTAATTAGCACCAATTGTCTTACTATTCTCATGAGGGAATACAAATTTAAATAAGAAAGAAAATTCGCAAAGCATCTTGGTAATGGGAGTCAAATGACGCCATCATGCAAACGTCCTATTGCTTGGTATCAATCAGCTGAATGAATCTCACGAATCTCCAACAACTTTCGATGAGCAGCTGAGTAAAAATTCCACGCGAGACGTTATCTAACCACTGTTTTTCTATTTCAGACCACGCGTGTCATTCCCTACAGTATTATTTTCTTTGTTTAACGATTACGCACGAGAATCGAAGGCACATGAATATGGGCACAACTTAAACAAAGAATCTTATTCTTAAGAGAATGATGCGTGGTCTTAAATGGCCAAACATTACGCTCAAGTGGATTTAGTTCATTCCGACTAATTGTTTGTGTGGCCGGTGCATACCGTGACTCAAAATCCCTTGAGATATATATAACAATGAAACAGCTGCCATGTTGGTTGATTTAACAAGAGAAGCTTATTATACTTTGCTATTGCCAACAAACATTGCGGTTTGAGATCACATGCACTCCGACTATACTTATACGGTGGTTTCTTAGTGTAGCGGTTATCACGTCTGCTTTACACGCAGGTCCTGGGTTCGAGCCCCAGAGGAACCATTAATCAAACGTTTTTGCTTCGATATACCTATACAACAAGTAAGCGGATCATTTTACGTGCCGTTCTTCAGATAACGTTTTTAATTTATTTTGTGCGATTTCACGGCACCTTTGAGATGTGCGGATCCAGGTGTTTTTATTTTATTTTTGTAATTTTTATTTTCAGATTCTCGTTTCTTTAATTCGTATTTTTGGTATGTAGCACCCCATGTCCCCACTCCTACTCCTTTGTGAGAGGGTGGGAACGATATCGGATCAAGATGACTAAGTTATTAAGCGATGAATTTGTTATTTTTAATGAAGTCTAATAATGTACATAAACACAATAAAACAACCATCAGAATTGACTATATTTTTTATATTTTACTATCTACTATAGGTCAAGTTGAATTTGAGAAATGTGAAACAGACCTCATCGGTTACGGCATAATGTTTTCCTATTTCAGACCACGTGTCATTCCCTTGAGAATAAGATTCTTTGTTTGAGTTGTATCTATATTCATGTGTCTTCTCATTTGCAAACATTAAACAAAGAAATAATACTCTAGGGAATGACATGTGGTCTGAAATGGGAAAACATTACACCCAAGCTAAGTAGGTCTTTTGTGCGAAGCCAAACAACAAATACGAAGTAACAACATGTTTTTCCCGTCATTTTAGACAGAGCTACCAAGTGTATAGTAGTTCTCTTCCCAGTAAAATTTGAACAAAAATGAATCTTTTATTTATCCTTCAAATATCACTTTAGCCAGTGTACTGACCAACCCAAACTCTGGTTAACTTAACTTCAACTCTCAAGCCAGAGTTATAATAAGGTTGGGCTTCATGCAGGCTTATAGATAGGTGATGTTATCTTTATATTTTTGGTGTAACTACTGTGCTGCAAATGGAATAGAATTCTATTCACTATGAATTAGTCTAGAGGGGCTAAATTATTTTACAAGACGCCTTATGGGCATTTACTGGGATACCTGTGGTTGGTGGTCTATTGAGGAAAAAGTCCCCACAGGCATCCCAGTAACAAGTTGGCTACAGCGATGGCTACAGCAGCTGTGTTTATGAAACTGCCAAATCACTGAGTCCTGCAGTCTTCCTTGCCTTGTGCAGCAATGCCCTGAGCATGAACTGCTTGCGAGAGAGAGTTCGGACTTGCTACAAGGTAGGAAACAAACAAGGGTTAATTGAAAACTGGAAAGTAATATCCTTCATCATTCAAGGGCGGATCCAGGGGGAGGCAAAGGGAAGCTGAAGTCCCCCCCCCCCCCTAGCATTAAAAAAAACCTGAACAATTAAATGCTTTTTTATTGTTTTCCGTTGTGTTGAGGAAGAAACTCAATTAGCCCCCCCCCCTAAAATTTTGGCTTGATCTGGCCTTGTCATTATCACTACCTCCATTGACAATACCACCACCACCACACCATCAACATTACTATCATCATCAAAAGCAATACTACTACATCATTATTACATTATCACATTACTTACTTTAAGAAAAACCTCTGAACTTATTGCTTCTTTCCTGAGGGATTCACTCAAATAGTAAATCGTATCCTCCACTGCATTTTCCTCTGCAAATAAGCTAAGTATCCTAAAAGTAGAGTAGAGAGTGCATGTAGATCATGATTTACAATATGTATAACATATCATTAACATAATCATATTCATCATCAATATTCAGTTGCATCATCATCATCATTATCATCCAGATCTTCACCATCATCACCACATCCATCATCATCTCACCCATCATCTCCACCATCATCAACTCCACCATCATCATCAATATCACTGACATCACCATTATCATCAGCACCATCACAATCACCACCAATTTCATCATCATCATCATCACTGCCACGACCATCGTCATTAACATCATCATTACCACCAACATCATCAGCACCAACTTCGTCACCAACTTCAACATCCACATTCATGTGGCTAGTCACAAACACAGCCATCACAAGCATTGCACGAGTCTATCCTAAATTTTATGACTAATTTCTGTAAAGAATTGAAAGGCCAAGAAAAGACCTTGTACACATACTGATTATAGAGTGGAGCTGTTGTTACTACAGCATCATCAATATTCAAGTTTTCTGATTCTCCTTCAAGCTTGGAAATAACGCCAGATATTTCTTCATTCTTCTGAGTCAAAACTTTAATGTTGTTTTCTACATCAGACTGAATATAACAGAAAAATATAACAGATTTTACAACTTTCTCTTCCCTATGTTCAACTCACACATACTACCACTTCATCCGAGGGGAGGGGGGTGGGTACTCCGCCAGAATTTGGGTAGGGGTGTAACTTTTTTTTTACAACCATAATAACCAGTTTTGGTCAATACGAAAGTAGAAACCCTGAATATGACAGGAAACTCAGGAAGAACTTGGAACTTGAGTGAAATTGCATACCCTGTTTATGATAAGGAGCTCGAAAAACCATACCCTGTTTAGTGGATCATCCCTGTATAGTCCATATATGGGAGTACCCCCCCCCCCCCCCCCCCCCGGGCACTTCATTCACTGTTTACAACACACAAACACAACTCTCAACTCACAAGTTGATTCTTAGAGGCAGGGAAACCTGAGAACCTGGAGGAAAATAACCTTGGCAAGGGAGCTAGAGAACACACACTTAAGTCACATGTTATTCAGTCTCTCCCTTGGTAATCTGTCATCCACAAGTCTAATAATTTCATTTTAAGTGGTAAATGAATACAGAGTACAGCTGTACCTGTTCCTTTTCTAGACTTCTTATCATATCTTCTAGTTTATTACTGCCTTGCTTCAACTGTTGTTGAGTTCTGTCCAGTTCATCTAATTCAATCTATAAAATAAGAACATAACTGTCATTTCCAATAGCATGCAAGAATCGTCCTAGTGACAAAGTAGGTTTTGGCACATTTGAAACTCTGTTTTTTTCCATGACATGGAAACATTTTGATTGAACTCCTCCAAAACTATATTGCAGTGATGGTAATTCACATAATCCTGTATGTCCTATAGTGCTTGCGCACCTTTTGGTGTAAAAAGCCGATGTTTTCTCATTTCAGACCATGTGTAATTCTCTATGAAATAAGATTCTTTGTTTGAGTTGTATCCATATTAATGTGTCTTCTCATGCACAACCATTAAACAAAGAAATAACACTCAAGGGGATGACACACGGTCTGAAATGGAAAAACATTGCACCCAAAGTAAAGAGGGTTATAGATAATAACTGTAAATAAATATTACATGCAAACTTACACCTTCCCTCAAGCAATTGTTACTACATAGAGTTTGATAAATTATTATGAAATAATTGGGATACGACGCACACTATGATTGGTCGAAAACCATGTTTGATGAGAGTATCAAAACACGCTATCGTCATTTTAGCGTGCGCAAGTATTGCAACTGTTTAAACTATCGCGCACGCTCATTGGTCAGTTTGAATAAGACAGCGTGTAGGGAGAATTTACTTATACTTTGCTTTTTGATCAATTAATAAACAAAACAAAATCAGCTCCCTACCTGTGCTTGTTCAATAGTAGCTTTCAAACTTCTCCTAAGCTTGTCTTCAACAGCAGAGATCAAGGAACGTTTGATTTGATCTTCAGAGATACTACTCTGAGTTTGCAGAAGATTTTGACTTGTCCTTTGAGAGGATGTGCTTGAAGGGGTAGACTGAGACACAGGGGGATAGCCCCCACCAGGGGATGGGTAAGGCATTGTTGGTACAGAGAATGAACTACTGTTGGAGGAGGTTGGTGGGTAAGGTGTTTGGTAGCTTGGTCTTTGTCCAGCATCTGCTACACAAGAATTGAAGGCAAAATTCGTGACATTTTAAAAATGAAGTTTTTGGTAAATTCCTCAGAGAATGCAAATTTCCTTCAGTGACTTGAGTCACTTTCACATATGCTGGGTTTATGACAAGAAATAAGTTTTTTATTTGCATTTTTCGTGAGGTTTTTTAAGCCAAGTTGAGCCCTTTGTTTGACCTCGATCATGTGAAGTGATGATGATGGTGATTAGGATGGTGATGATGCTGGTAATGCTGGTAATGAGGATGGTGATGGTGATGATGAGGATGAAGATGATGATGATGAAGATGGTGATGATGATGGTGTTAGTGATGATGGTGATGATGATGATGGTGTTAGTGACGATGGTGATGATGATGATGGTGTTAGTGATGATGGTGATGATGGTGATGATGATGATGATGGTGATGATTATGATGATAATGATGATGATGATGGTGATGATGATGGTGATGAGGATGGTGATGATGATGATGATGACACAGTACCAATAACCAAACATTGATAATGATGATGCAACTGAATATTGATGATGATTATAGATGATGTTGATGATTTTTTAACATCTCAGAGTCTTATGGCTAGGCACAAATACCTTACTAATTGGGGAGACCTACTTTAATACTCCCTTCAGTATTATCATGTTATTTATGGATTGCGGATAATCTCTAATATGGAATATGGATATTAGGTACAGTAACACAACAAAGGTTTAAAAACTCAGCCGTGTTTAATATACAATTACCTGGCATTGGCATTGACATAGGTGACGGCATACGGGGACTGTTTCCAGGTGGGTAGGGTGGGGTATTTGAAAGGGAATATCCCATTCCAAACTGTTGACGATAATCTGTCCGTTGTTGTTGTTGTTGTTGTTGTTGTGGGTGATAACCTACTGGTCTTGAATATACTGGCGGTTCTTCAGCAAATATGCAGCATAATATTTGAATAAGAGATGTTAAATCTGATCCTGGCTGGAAAACAAAACAATGAAGGTCATCAGCAATGATATTGATTGCCTTCAAAGTAAAAACATGGCTTTACCAGCGTTTGCATTGCTACACGGCCACCCCAGATAAAAATCGCAACATGCACTTTGCAATAGACTGCCGTCAATCGAACAAGTTGATGTCATTTACACGCGTTTGGATCGGTCCGGATAGGCCCTACGAGTGTGGCTCATAATACTAATTTGTAAACAATTGACTGAAGTTTTGGCGCCTTTTGAATCACACACGCGTGTAAGTGGGGTCAACATGTTTGATTGACGGCAGTCTATTGCAAAGTGCATGTCGCGATTTTTGTCTGGGGTGGCCGCGTAGCAATGCAAACGCCGTTAATAATAAATGAGTGTTAACGTCAAAATGGGGTTAGTATTGTGACAAGATATGCTAGAGACTCTATTTAAACTAGCCTTGCTAAACTAGATGTGCCTGTACTTAAATATTGATTTAAATAAATAAATAAAAGCTTAACATAAGTTAAGAAAAAAAAGAGCACTTACATGAGTCCATTCTGCCAAATATGGCAGAAAGACTTTTCCTGAGTTATCAACATGTTTGGACACTTTTATCGCCATTCCAGTCGTTGGACGGACAAATACCATAGGTGGAATGAATGGGTGTGTCTCTTGAAGAAATATACACACTGGAATATTGTAGATGTTACCTATATAACAGAAACCAATCATCATGGTTTTTTTTTTGAGATTTCATTAAAAAACATATGGGGAAGCTGTGTGCCATAAAAACTGATAAACTGTGTTTGAAGAAGCATGGCATGTACAAGTAGCAGAGTACTTGAACTCAACACTTCTTAAATATCTACCAATCTGTTAAGTGTTTTATAATTTTACACTAAACTGGCAAGCAAGTTTTCATTCCTTTGAAAAATACAAATTACAAAAATAAAAAAATACAGAATAGACATCATTTTGGTTGTGAATAACAAGTGTCTACCGCGTAACTGTGCTCTCATAGAGTTCGCAACAACCACAACCAAACAATCAGAAATTGAGAATTATGACTTTCACAATATTATAATAAAAGGTTTTAGAAAATATGGACATTGTTAATCTTAATAACATGTATAACAGCACTTACTCCTAAAGTTAACTGGAATTGTTCCCTCAAGAATGAATAAATCAGTTTGTCTACCATCATTGTGAACTAAGAGGAATTAACACCAAAATATAACATGGTTAATTTTTATTCAATAATTCAGACTTACATAGAGCAGCATGGAATTCCATGTAAGAGTCAATTCAAATGCACATTCTATGATTTCAGTGATTTGTTAGATTCAAAAATATTCAAGCTTTTCATGTGCAAATGTTAAACATAGGAATGGCATAATTCTAGAGAATGACCACGTGGTCTGGAATGGGAAAACATTATGTATGCCCAGGGTATCAAGAGGTCTTATATATGTCTTGTCGATATCAAACATATAGAAAGCTACAATGTGTGTGGCTTTACCAAATTTTTCTGTTGATGGTCGTAGGTCTTTGTACACTGCCATTGCTGCAAGGATCTGCCTTTTACACATCTCTTGATGTGGGTACTGCAAAAAAGATATTTTAAACTTATTTAAAATTTTATTTTAATCTTTCTTCATAAAAAAAAGATATTACAACTGTTTTCATTGTTATGCACCGATCGAATTGAGACAAAAGACATGACAGGTTAAAGGGCAATAGAATACCATCAAATCCAATTATGGATAGTTTTCAGAGCTGCCATGTTGAATGAATTTAGAAAAGATTTGTCATCAGTCTCCTTTGTTGTACCATCCAACATGGCCGCCGTGTCTTTTGCTATTTCATTCTCTTGAGAATGATTACAAACCTGCAATTACATTGAACAACATAAAACAACAGTCTCTGGTATATTTTACATAAAGGACAGCTCAGAATTCGACATTTATTTAGACAGCTGACATTAATGGTCATCTTGTAAGCCATAATTATATAACCAAAACGTTGGATGTTTCTACAAATGTATGTTTCTACAGGTTTATACAGTAGAACCTATCTGCATCCCCAGGGGACATGTAAACTGATTAACTGGTACCCTAAACTCGAGTTAAGCATATCTAACACGACAAGCGAGACTTAAAAACCGAAATTCTGCATCAAATCGAACGCTCGATTCAAAGAAATCTTCAAGATTTCAGCTTATCGTTCATAAATTAATACAAATTTCGGAGAACTAGAACATCTCATGAATAACGTTCATAAATATTAGTGTATTTTAACCTACCATTCGCAGTTTATCCCTTAAAAATGGCTCCCAGCTCATCTTGATTCCTTTATCTTTAACACAGTATTACCATTGGGTTTATCTAATATAAATGATCTTTTACATTCGTAGTTTGTTTTCGTGAAAATATTTTTTGTCAACCAGAAGTAAAATCAAACCAAGATGGCGGACTACTCCCCAGGGCACATCGGAGTCAATGACATCATTATTATTAAGATCTGCTGACCGATATTTTTATTGTGCGTGGGCCATCTCACATGACCTTTAAGAGCACCGAAACTACAAAATATGACAAATCAATGTATTTTTTTGTTTTTATGTCAAAAATATCCATGCATTATTGTAGAATGATTGACTAGCCTTCATTCGTGCAATCATAGAGTCTACAAATAGTCAGGTCTCTTATGGCAAAATATAGGTCCCATCGTGACAGAAGTGACAAAAGCGCCAAATTTGGCAGAGATGTTCCTTAGGATCCACTAAATAATGTTAGAGGGGGAGCCCAACGCAATTCTCACAATTAAGGGGGATTAAGGGGTTTTTTAAATTGATCTTAATTACGAATTGGGCTACCTGTGGTGGTTTGCAGTTTTCAAGTAAAACAGCTCACAAGAAATGCAGTAGTGACATTAATTGACTGAAACTATTATGCTTACTCATTTCTTCGCATATACATTACATAAGGCTTTTGGATATTTCTTCGCATATACATTACATAAGGCTTTTGAATATATACTAGTTCCCAGTCCCTTCTCGCCAAAGCTTATTGCAATTCACGTTCCCTTTCTCAAATTCGCATTTTGAACCTAAATTACTGCTGTTAGATCGATATATGTTCGCGAAACAAATGTACTTTTAAATAGCGCTAATAGAAACGCCAAGAGATAACTATATTATTTGAATTAAGTTAGGGCTACATAACGGAAACAATGTTCGATCGCTGAAACTCTTCAGATTGTACCTTAAGCTTGATGCAATTACTTTGTTAGCATTGGCATCTACAAAGGGGGGTACATCCCAAGGAAGCCTTGGCACACTTGCATCTTGTACAGGCACGTTTGCAAGAGCACTTAATCAGTTCACTGCAAGCCTTGGATACTTCGGGAATAGTGATCCATTTCGGAACCCATTTGCAATCAACTTCAAACCACGAGAACTGCCCTGGTGATGGCACAGGTGGCTGTGGCTGATTGCTAACTGTCCAGATACCGGCCTGGTAAACGGTGCGCCGGACATGCTGCAAAAGGACATGGCCTGCAAATAACAACAGTGTCGATGTTATTAAGGATTATTTAAAAAAGGGATTGATCCTAGTTTCATGGAAAGAGGGTGCAGCGGGTTAGTTCAAACTTGTCATTGTGAGTATGTGTCCTGTTAGCGTCCTGGCCCCCTGACTCTTCCTCTCATAAGTGAATTGGAGACAAATTGTGATAAAGAAAAAAGTAATATTTACCTGTGTAGGCGGGAGCTTGTCCATTGCTCTGCTGTTCTTGCAGAATAGCTCCATCCGGGTTAGGTTGATGTCGGATAAGGGACTGAGCTTATCGTACAGGATTACCGTGTATCTCTCGATCTGTTTGAAGAGGGGCGAGTCTGCCGTAAGCTGCATAAATGGCGTTTTGGCAAGCATTTCGAATGTGGGCGTGACTTCTGGAAATATCTCCCATGCCTGCCAGGCTGACTTCTTCCCTTTCCCAAAGAAGCAGGAGGTGGTATCGCATCCAGTTAATGCGTGGAATACAGGCAGGGAAGTAGATCGTGGTTTACCAAGTACAGCACAAATAGAGTTGATGCTGACGAAGCGAAAGTTTCGACCCATACCAAAGGCAAGCCACAGATCAAGTTCCGGCTGGATTTCTCTCAGGTCATGAAATTTTCCCACCAAGATGAGTAGGACATCGGTATCCACGGTTCGGACGAGGACAGTTTTCACCTCTTCAACTTGGATGGCGTGAAGGATATGGACCACAACCCTCGTATCTGCCTCCTCGTGAGTACAATCTGTCATAGCGGTTACAGAGCCAATGGAAATCACAGAAGTACCTGGAGAAAAATCATTTCGGTAGTTAAAATTTTTTGTGTGATTCCAACATAGGTTATACACATTAGCATGATTGTTACCACTTTTCAATATGTCTTAGTAAGAAAACTGAGGGGGGTCGCTTAGCCGAAAGATTTGTTAGTTAATTTCCTTTGTTGTATTACACATACAGCATATTTCGTTTGAGTATCATAGCTGACATATGTGTTGCATGTTACCTGATGTAACGTGGATTCTCTTCGTTTCTGGCCAGTTATGTCCAGCAACCTTCAACGATAGGAACTGAAACAACTCTTGTTTGTTTAACGGGTCACGCAGGAATGACAACCAGTTGGATGGTAGTTCAGTACCAAACCACTCAGGATCATAGAAATGAGTGACTTTAGACTTACTGGGGTGGACATTTCTTGACAATCTGTAGTAAAACTTCCAGAAAAGTTGAATCCTTTATGCTCAAGTATGTCTCTTCTTACAATTGCGGAAGCCTTGGCCAGTATTGTGGCGTCCTCGGAGAAGTCCCTTTTAATCTTGATTGCATCTTTAACCATGCCCTTTAATGCTTTCGTGAAAACTATGAAAACATTTTTTCCATCATTTTGCTCTTGTGCATCATGAAACTGATCTAACGATGAATTCTTCAGTCGAGTCTTATTTACAGTCTTATAAACGCCCAAAGCTTCAAGACGAATTATATAAAGTGCATGCAATTCAGATAGCATAAAAAGAAGCTTGTTTTCCTTAATATAAATCTCAATATACTCAACCAACTCAATGGATGCTTTCTGAAGAAAACATTCTGAAGAAAAGAGGCATAGACTGATGCAGGTTCATAACAGGAACCAGATGCTCTAAGAGGACATCTTAAATCTTCTGTTGTAGTTGTTTGGCATATGATGCATCGATTCCAAGATATTTCCATTTCAGATTCTGAAATAATTATATTTTCGATTAATTTTAGCTAATTAATTCGAAAAACAACTTAAACTTCAAAGAAAGCCTGTTAAACCAAACTTTTATATATATTGCAATATAAAAATAGCAAGATTACGGCCTTTTAAGAGCAAAATTACTTACAGGTTTTGTAGGTAAGTCTGGGGGCCGCCATCTTGGATTTAGCCAACAGCCGAGTGAGACTGGCCACTAGTGTTTGAAAGAGATGCCGAAAAGTAGCTTTTTTGTTAAGATTTGGGGTTGTAATCGATAGCCATGACAGATAATGCATTCCAATGGGTAAATAGCATGTAAAATTTATTCAAAACGATTTTACATATTTAATGAATATATTTTAAAAAAGAAGCACAGGGAGCCCAATTCGTGAAATTTGAAAAAGTAAATCCTCCGTAATTTCCCTTAAAGGACAATTTACGTTGGGCTCCCCCTCTAACATTGATAGTACTACCATAAGCTACAACTATGCCAAGTTTGGTGCTTTTGTAAGCTCTGTAACGATCAAGACCATAAGAGACCTGACTAAAATAGCTATTATCTCATGAATCTTAATTTTTTTCTAATCACTTCCTTTGGCGCAATTTTTACTCTAAAAGCTCGTGCGTAGGCTTCCATTAAAAGCTGATTATCTCGAAAACGAGCTCGGGACACCCTATTTTTCTTTCCAGATTTGGAATCAGCATTAAATTTTAATTCGGAAAATCGAAGTTTTAAAAAAAGTTTAAATCAATTTCCAAAAGTAGGCAGTCACCTTAAATGATAATCTCTAATTATTATTTTGAAAATTAAAAGCTTTGTATTTTCATTTTATATTATAATTTTTTCCCCGTCATTTATCACAGGTAGCCCAAGCTTGCCTTCTGTGGGATTTTTTTTCCTGACCAGTAAAAAAAAATCTTAAGACGGGCTAAATTCAAAAAATAACCAAACAGACCAAACGAAGTGCTATTTCTCAATGATCGGGTAAAATTTCGAGGCTTTATTTTACGTTTCAATGATTTTATTGAAATTTTTGATGAATCCCTATACATTTCCTAATAGCATAACACCACAGAAACCAAGCTTGGGCTACCTATGCATTTGTGTAAGCCTCATACAAAATTGGTAAACTCTTCTTACAATGTATATCGAATGGCTGGTTTCTGTGGTATCTTTTGTAAAGAAAACGTTTATTGAAAACGCATTACAGTCTTCAACATAACGTGTTAGATTGCGAAATTTTGAATTTATGATTACTTTAAGATAATGTTTAAAATAGCAGTCGACGTCATGTTCGAGTGACGTCATAGGATCCAGGCCTTTTTTATAAATACATGACGTAACGCAAAACATCTGAAAACAAGATGGCCGCCGCATCGCAGGCCAAAACAGAAACGAAAGAAAAGGTGATTCTCTTTTAAAAATTGAATAATATCATTGCTTATTTGTGAAATTATAAACCCTTGAGCAAAAAGAAATATTATTTAATTTAGCTATTTCTTAGAAAAGTTAAAAAAATACTCGCTGTACAAGGATTTAAAGGTTTATTTTTGTTCTAGGTCGTGTACAGTCAAGATGGTGTGTTTGTTCATACTGCTGTCCCTACTACGACACACAGCGCTAATATCATCCCTGGACGAGTCAGCCTGATAGAAAAGGTTTGCAAATATTAATAACTTATTTTCTGCGAAACCTGTGCTAACAAACTAGTTATTAACTATTTTAATAATATCTCTTGTTGATCCTTTGAGCAAGCATCCATAAACTTATTAGCTTAACTTTATAAGATTATATATGTCAGCTCATTATAAGCTTATGTTTGATGTTAGTTAATATTTCGATCTGTTATTTAATACATCCATAATATATCTTAATCCAAATATGGCTTCTTTCCCCTCCCCCAACAGTCGTTTAATGCAGTCCCTCTCTACCCTTTGGAAATTGCATTCCATAATCAATGCAGACTCCCCCCACCCCTTCAAAAATCAGTTCCCCATTCATAGAGTTGCATAGATATAGTAACTTATATTAATTATTTCTCAGGACAACAGTACATTTGTTGATTGGTCACCCTGTGATTTCGGAGATGATGATTATGAACTGCAAAGTAGCGATTATTCTGAATGGAATCTGGTTACCCAGAACAAGCAAAAAGGTTTACAATACATTATAAAATAATCTCACTATATAATATCTCTTTCCCTATATTGGCGCTAATGAACAAAAAGGAGATAAAAGTGTTTACATGCAGGGGTCTGCAGAACAGGAGAGAAGTGTATGACTTCATTATTATCCCCTTTTGATGCACAAGTCCTGAACATAAATGGGGCACCCCCTAAAAAAACCTTGGTGTGCACCCCTCCCTAAAAAAATTTTGGACCTACCTCTGCACCTACTAAGTTTGATATCAATCCCAAGGTACTATTTAATTATTGTGCAAATCTCACTAGACCAGTTTTTCTCTTTCTTTTATCAAACACAAGTACTCCAGTTTTGAGTTCTCTTTGCTCAAACCTTAGTCTCAGTTGTGTGTTATAATATTCAGCTATTCAACCAAAACCCGTGGCATTTTAATCAATTCATATTGTTCCTTAGTGCGTACATTCCTTACTATACAATGGACCTTAATGAAAGAAAAGAACACATTTGTACATAATCGAGGCTAAGACTGAGCAAAGGCAAACTCGAAATGGGAGTATTACAATTGCTCTTGTTTTGAATATGAATGACAATGACAAAAGAGAAAGTTCTATAGGGGTTTGTACTCACAAGATTATGTATTTTTTGTGTTTGTCTAAGATGAGAAGAATAGTCCGAAGAAGAAAGAGAAATCCAAATATGCCATTCACTTTGATATCAAGAAACTTCATTCCATACGACGCTCAGATCCAAGACTGGCATGGTCGTATATTGTATTTATCTTAAAGGATTCAAATACATTACCGGCGTTACACTTTCATTCAGGCGGAATAATGAATCTTATCAGAAACTTGCAAAGATATATCTGGATAACAAGGTACACATGCTTGAGTATAGCTTGAGTAGGTTTTCTATGGATTTTCCAGTTTTTCTTAAAGATCTACCTCTAGATTCCACTTTGATTTTTGGGCTTTCACTTACACAGTTTGGAGACTAGCTCTCTCTTGATTGTCCAACAAAGTATAATCTTTATATCTCATTACTACTAAGTTGGGAGTGCATTGGTATGTTGAATAATAAAAGTGAGTGAATAAGAAGGGATGTTTCAAAAACACAGCGTAAAAATGCTTGTAGCTATACTCTTGGCATTTAGCTTTTTTCTCAAGTAAAAACTATCTTTAAGCATAAATCTATTAACAATGAGTGGACATCTTTTTCTTCTTATGCTATTGTGGATACTGATGCCACATCACACCTTATGTCAGCATGAATACATTGATGATGCATGGTGCTAAATTTTGTCATCTTTTCTTTCAGGTCAGCTACAAACCATAAGCTGTTTTTAGTGGATGATGAACAGAAAGCATTACGAATGTCTTTAACCCAGTTACAGTTATTTCCTGAGGGAGCCCCACAAACATCATATATATCTGTAAGTACTCTATCTACAGAGTAAACCCATGGTAAAGACATGCCTTAATTGCATGATTCCTAGTTACCTTAATTCTGTTGTCTTCTTCTTTTTTTTTTTTTTTACTTAAAAAATTCAAAGGATGTCATCAGTTTCATGACATGGCCCAAAACCACTCTAGTGGATTTCCCTGTTTTACCAGCACCTAATTTGTTATTCATCTGTTACAGCATTTTTTTAATGCTGCCTATTACGATGGTATGGATGCACTCTCCAAGGTCACAAAATACTTCCGAGATACCATGGATGTAATGCAATCAGGGCCAAACCTTGCAGAGATGGATGATCCTTTGGTGATCAGTACAACTTCACCAAGGAAAGATGCAGAATTTGAGGATCTGGGAGAAGCAACTTCTCTTTCTGAGAGGAACATTCCACATCGGGTAGGTCACACTTGATAGGATTTCATCTGAACAATGGCTGATTTTTAACAATAATTATTGGTGAGGTGTTGATTTTGACGCAACTGCTCATTTGCTAACTTGACCGTTAGAAATGTAATTGCCTTGAAGATTCAAGATTTATTGAGTCCTCTTTACAGTAGGTCTTTGGAGTATTGTTCTCCTTTTTCAGACCACGTGTCATTCTCTTGAGAATAAGATTCTTTGTTTGATTTGTATCCATATTCACATGTCTTCTCACGTACAACAGTTAAACAAAAGAAATGATACTCAAGGGAATAACTGAAATGGGAAAGACGTCTAATAGCCTGACAGTATCAAAGTATAATACATTTATAATCATGTTTATAGCGTTGCCTTGGAGAAGTTCCTATGGTCAGCCGAGAAGAGCCTCTGAGGGAAGAAGGTTGGAAGTCAATGCTGGACAGTAATGGCCGAGTTATCAACATAAAAAAGCTGCATGATAAAGTATTCAAAGGGGTAAGTGACTTGACAGGTCCATTGCTAGGACCTCGAAAGGGGAGTTTTCTTTCCCTTTGTTCCCTTTAAAATATATATACATATATTTCTTAATTACATGTTTTCACTTACCCAGGGAATTGATAAAGGTTTAAGGAGAGAAGTCTGGAAGTATTTGTTAGGTTATTACAAGTATGGATGCACGTTCCAGTCAAGATTTGCTCTGAACAAAGCTAAAGAGTAAGTACACTAATATACCTGTCCTTAGGTAGAATAGCTACTTTACTTTTCCTTCTCTGGGGACTGACTGCTGATAGTGCAGTTTTCATATGAGTGGGGAACCATATGGTAAATTTGTAGCAGTACTGTAGGTTGTTTTTGGAAAGTTGCAAAGTTTTTTCCAGGGTTTAGGAATGAAAGTCATTTCAATTTTAAGGCATGTCATACTGTGTAACATGCCGTAAATCAGCATCGTATGTTTCCCACTCATATTTCCCGCCCCAAGGAGAAGGGAGAAGGTGAAAAAAGGGAAATGTTCACAGTTGTTCATTTTCTTTCTTATTTTAGAGAGGAGTACAGAACTATGAAAACACAATGGCAAACTATATCAGCCAAGCAAGAGAAACATTTCTCAGAATACCGTGAAAGAAAACAACTTGTTGGTAAGTGTGTAGAGACTCATACGATAGAAAATGGATCTATAGACTTAACATTAGCCCTGCCCTGACATGGATTAGCCCAGAGGTTGTTTTAGGGTTCTATCTGTGAGTTAGCCATGCCCTGACTTAGATCAGACCAGAGGTTGTTCCAGGGTTTGATCTGTGAGTTAGCCATGCCCTGACTTAGATCAGCCCAGAGGTTGTTTCAGAGTTCAATCTGTGAGTTAGCCATGCCTTGACTTAGATCAGCCCAGAGGTTGTTTCAGAGTTCAATCTGTGAGTTAGCCATGCCCTGACATTGATCAGCCAAGAGGTTGTTTCAGGGTTTGATCTGTGAGTTAGCCATGCCCTGACTTAGATCAGCCCAGAGGTTGTTTCAGGGTTCAATTGACTAATCTTCAGTTTAAATTGTTTTATATTTTTAGAGAAAGATGTAATGCGGACAGATCGTACTCATCCGTACTACATCGAGGAACCTAACAACAAAAACATTACAACATTGAATAATGTCCTAATGACATACTGCATGTATAACTTTGATTTGGGTGAGTAGTGTCGCATGCCAGGTGGATTGGGTGGCAACCGATGGCATGGGTTGATTGGGTAGATTAGGTAGCATGGGGGTCAGGGTTGGCATGGGCGACGTGGATGACATGGTTTTTATGGGTGGCATTTGGGTAGCAATGGGTGGCTGGGTAGCATGGATAGCATGGGGGGCTTGGGGAGCAAAGGTGACATGAGCGACATGGATGGCATAGCTTACATGGGTGGCATGAAATCTTGAGGGTTGTAAAATATAGGCTTTCTTAAGCTTTCAGCCAATCAGATTTAAGGAAACACGTTTCTCTGGTATACAAATGTTGTTATGTAACACAGTACATGTGCTTTACCGTGACAAATAACACTGAATCAGTCTCAACACTAAGGTCCGTGTTCTTGACGAGAATAAGAAGCAGAAACACAAGTCATTCCAGCTATTCTTGGAATGACCTATCTCCTATCGCTTTTTGTCTATCACTTTTCACCTATTGCCTATCGCCTTTGGGGAGTATATAGAGCTATACAGTACAATGTATATAATTCAGCGATAACAACGAATAATGAATATCTTACAGATGATGTTATTGTCTTGATTGCCTATAATAAGTTATTAAATATATAAAGAGTTACCAAGGTTACGTGCAGTTTATAATGAAATATATAACCCGTTTCCTAGGTTACGTGCAGGGAATGAGTGATCTGTTATCACCAGTTTTGTTTATCATGGATAATGAAGTGGATGCTTTCTGGTGCTTCGTTGGATTGATGAAGAAAGTGGTACGTGAATTACTGTATATTACAGAATACATTACATGGTACGGAATAGGACGTTTGCATGATGGCGTCATTTGACTCCCACTACCATAATGCTTGGCGAATTTTCAATTTTTCTTAAATTAGCATTTCCTCATGAGAATAGTAAGACAATTGCTGCTAATTAACTGAACAAAAGAAAGTGTACAAGAGATTCTGGTCCTATTGAACCAATCACAAGGCGTGATATTACACCTCATTCAATCCAATCAATCTTTTACAATACTCTGTTGTCGCTTCTCTATTGAAAACTTTGTCTGTTGATACTTTAGGCTCACAACTTTGACGAGAATCAGGAAGGAATGAAGATGCAGCTTCACCAGCTCGCTGTACTATTGAAGTTTGTTGATCCTTTGTTCTACAGTTATCTAGGTGAGTTGTTCCTGTGAAAAGGTAATCACCAACCTTCTTTTCATCCATCCATCCATCCATCCATCCCTCCCTCCCTCCATCCATCCATCCATTTTTTCTTTTAATAATTTGCTTCGTATTTTTGTTCAGAGCAACATGATTCTGGCAACCTTTATTTCTGTTTCCGTTGGCTGATTATCAACTTTAAAAGAGAGTTTCAATATGATGATATCATGACACTATGGGAGGTGAGTCTGACGATCAATAAAGCATATTGAAATTGAAATTATCTTGACCTTCCTTGCTTTCGCTGTAGCTTTCTTGAACCCTGGAACAACCTCTGGGCTGATCTAAGTCAAGGCATGGCTAACTCACAGATCAAACCCTGAAACAACCTCTGTGTTGATCTAAGTCAGGGCATAGCTAACTCACAGACTAAACCCTGAAACAACCTCTGAGCTGATCTAAGTCAGGGCATGGCTAACTCACATATCCAACCCTGAAACAACCTCTGGTCTGATCTAAGTTACACTAATTACACTGCGCACATATGGAGCACCATAGCACATGAGTAGCCAGGATATTAGCACAAAAAATATAACGAGTAAAGGGTCACGGCACGAGGTTTGATCTCAAAGTCATCAGACATTTATAATTCGTTTCTATCTCCCCAGGCCATGTGGACTCAGAATCTGTCGCCAAACTTTCATCTGATAATTTGTCTGGCTATCTTGGACAAACACAGGCAACTCATCATGGAAATGAACTTCGGTTTTAATGAAATCCTTAAGGTACGTTATAATTCACTTGTTTCTGTCGCACTGTGTTCGCAGGGAGGGGAGGTAAGGGATTCATTTTGTCACTGGTTGACCCATAGTGTCTCAATGTATTTATAGTTACCTAATAGTTACCTGCAAGCCGAGAATGGCGGGTGTTTTAGAAAAACTTAGTAACAATAATATAGGTCTGGAATTGAAACTGCGTGAGTGTTGTTTGTGAAAACAACTTGCGCATAAAAGGAATAACTCATTTCAATCTTCCTTTGCTCTGAAACTTGGAGCAATTTCAATCTGGGCTCCAATTTTCCCTCAAAATTCCTACGGAATCGTCTTCTTGTGATCTGAATGCTGAATCTATTTAAATCTCTTTCTTCTTTCCCGTGAATAACACTCATTTTCTTTCAAAACAAGTATATACACTAGTGTTCTTGAGCATATATTAACAATCAAGTGACTCGCGCAATATGACTTCCCTTCGGAAAAAGTGCTAGGCCCCAGCCCCTATCGGCCTGAAATCAAGCAATTATCTTGATATAGTAACTCTACGCTTCAAAGCTGCGGTTGTTGTATTTTTTAGTATATCAATGAACTCGCTTACCAAATTGACGTCAATGAAACGCTCATTGGAGCCGAGACTCTTTGTCTTCAACTTCTGGCTCATCCAGAGCTGCCCGAGGAGGTCCGGGCAATAGTAACTGGAAGAAACGTGGCAGTGATGACCCCGGATATAGAGAAACCAGACCCGCTACTCTTACGAATGCACGGCCGGGATGTTTCCAGACTTCTCCCGGTTACCGAAGAACGAGGCCCTGAGCAGAGGAATGGTGCTAGTAATGGAAATGATCTCTGTTCATCAGTTATTAATGATCTTAGTATTGTTAGTGTTCATGAGGATGGGACATGTCATGATATCTCGTCCAAGCCCCTCACCAATAATGTCCCTCTAAATGTTCAGACAAATGGCTCTGACGACGAGATCATCGTTCTCTCTGAAGAAGCGGAGAATATTTTTTAAATGTCTTCCAGCTGATCTAAAATAGTGACGTAGAAATGACGTCACTGCAAAACTGAGGCGTCACGAAAATATATATATATATATCTCATTAATTATCGTGTCATTGTTTTCAACCTCTCATTAGGAACGTCATTTTTTTCATTTGGTGGCCTGAAAATCAATAATTTCGAGAAAAAAAGTGACAGCGCAGTTTTGCAAATTTTTTTCGATTCTGATTGGCTGACATTTTCGCAGCTGGTTGGAAAAGCTCTCTTCAGGCACAATAATTAAAGGCGATGTTGACTGCAGAAGAAAAAATTCGGTCTTGGAAAATAAAGCCGTGTAATGATAGAGGATGACCCAAGCTATCCTATCATGCATCGCATTAACATTCAGTGCTTCTTACTTTACATTTTGGGGGTCTTTCATAAGAATAATCCATAATCCATTAAATAGCTTATCAAGGATGTAAAACCAAAGAGAAAATAATCAATTGAAAGCACAGCAAATTGGACAAGAAAAATAGTTAAAGCATCTCTTTTACGGCAAACATGAACTTAGCTTGACAAGTAATGAATTTAGAATTAGTGAAACAGAATGTCAAAAATCTCCAAGTGGTACTATAGTTGAAGAAAAGAATATTTGTCTATAAATGTGATGTTTGCCGTTTGCGGGAAGAAATAACATGGACTTATTCTGTCTTATAGTCGTACCTAAAAAATAATTTATAATAAAAGATGCTTTAAGATAGAAGCAATGATAGCAGACATGCTTTATCTGCATGTAAAATGTTAAAATCTCGGTTAGAAAAATGTTTTTTTTCTGCGGACAAATATTTTTGATATTTAATTCAGTTGGGAAATTGGTTGGTTCAGATTACTTGTTTTATATTTACAAGTACATACTCTAGTATAATATATGCATCTCAGCACGTTTCTCAACAACAGTAAAGCAAACTCGTTTTGTATAATATGTACAAACAACTTAGTGGATATACATTTTAGTACATAGCATATATCCGAGAACAAGTCAACTAGAGGGATCTTATCTAACCCGTGCAAAAATAATACGCATAATATTTAGTAGTACACTCTAAGCCCATTGTTTTCTTTTCTTTTTTTGTTTTTTGTTTGTTTGTTTGTTTGTTTGTTGGTTTTTTTTTTTTTTTATCGAGTAGTACTCACTAAATAGTCACTTTTCTTTCACGGGTTAAATAAAATCTCTCTAACAAAATAGTACGAATTAGTGAAAAGTTTTGTTCTATTGAGGCCTATACTGAACTAACTAATTTGTGCAAATTTCTGCAATTTCTTACGAAGTTATTTTCACATATATATGTTTTGCACTCTAGTGAAGCCAAGGCCATACTGTATCTATAAAGACAATGTGAAAGAATTAGTCTTAAGTTAAAAAAAATGACTAAATTTTAAAATTTTGTCATGAAGGCAAGTTTGAAAGTAAGTTTCAAATTTTTTTTATGCTAGCGCGAAGGTAGTTTTATTCAGCAAGGATAGGTGGAAGAAGGTCAAGACATAGCGTACATTTAGATATAAGCTTAGAGCACTCCTAAGACCCTATCTTTTTTATCGCTTTTATTCGTTAAGAAAAACAACTGCACACCTGTCGTGCAATGAAGCGGTTTTTGCTTAAGGGGAAACTTGGGTACTGACTTGCCGTACCACTAAAATGGCTTCCCATAAGAATGGTTATCTTATGAGTGGGAAACATACGGTACTGACTTATAGTACGTACACGGTACGACATGCCGTACTACTAAAAGGGCTTCCCATAAGAATGGTTAATAATAATAATAATGTTTAATATTTATAAAGCGCAAATTAACATATGAATATGATCAAATGCGAATACGATGGTTATCGTATTCATGAGTGGGAAACATACGGTACTGATGTATTTGTCGTGTCGTTTCCCACTCTCTTGCACTAAAAGCACTCTTGCATTTCGACAACTTTGAATTCAATACGGACAAGTTCTTTTGTGAAGAAGAGTAGAATCAAGTAGTATACATGATTACATCCTGATTGGCTTGCTCTTAAGTGTTTTCTTACTTTACACAGATTCATCCAAACGAGAGTTTCTTTTAAGAGCATTGTACAATGAAGAGGTCTTGTAATAGGTAAATCTTGTTTTCAAGAGAGACGGTCGTTCTTCAATTCTCGGTTTTTTCCGCAAAATCGCTCTCATCACTCCTTGAAGTAGCTTAAAAAATTCGTTTCGAAAGTTCTCGTTGTAGATGAAGTAGATAATGGGGTTTAGAGCGCTATTCACGTGTCCCATAAACCAGCCAATGAAAACTAGGATAGGGCTTAGACCACACCTTTTAATGAGTTGATCGTCAGTAAATAGGGCAATGAAGACTGTCACGTGAACTGGAAGCCAACAAACTGCAAAGGTGACGATGACAGTGACAATCATTCTTAGTACCGCTTGGTTCTCCTTACACGCAACTGTCTTGTTATGATGAAGATGCTTGCCCCTCCAAAGCTCGCGCAGAAGAGCGGAGTAGAAAACGATCACCAAGACGAGTGGAATAGCGTAGAGAAATACAAATAACACTATTGTGTAATCTTTCGAAGCTCTGTCATCGTCAAAATGGGGTTCCCAGTCTTCATAGCATAGCCTGACTTCACCATCTTCATGTAGTTTCATAGCATACAATAAAGGTGCATTGAAAATGACCCCCAAAACCCACAGGCCTCCAATCAACGCTTTAGCTCGTCGTTTCGTGATAATCTTCCGAAAGGGAAACACGATAGCTAAGAAGCGATCTGCAGCAAGTGTGAACATAGTGAGAATGGATACCGCGATAGCCAGTCCCTGTAGAAATGGCAGCATCTTGCAGATAAGAATTCCAGCAATGCCCTGTAACAAGCTATGAGATATATTCTTCGCTGCGATACTGAACATGGACGTTGGCATGCAAATAACCGCCATTATAATGTCACTTATCGCTAGGTTAGCGATGAAAAAGTTGGTTGTTGTTTTGAAGCTGCTTCGTCGAAAAACGATGGCCAGTACAGTGGCATTACCAATGATTGCCAGCACAAAAGCTACTGCATAAACCGTTATCTTGATAGTTATCACCACTGTCGAGTCTCTACTGATGTCTCGGTATTGACTACAAGAAAGGATAGAACCAAAACTCTCATTCACCGACCTGTTTGAAGCTTCCCTCGACATCAAGCTTGTGTTAAAGGCCATATTAATGTACCTCACTCAATGATGGTTTCCTCTGGAACTAAGAAAAAAGTCGAATTCAATAAATATACTAAAGTGAGTTTTTGTGCAAGAAATCATTATTGTTTAGTTAAAAGTAGCTGATTTCCACTGTGTTTTAAGTAGCGAGACTATCTATTCAAGCACTTATTGGCGTCTTCAAGTCGCAGTTTTCCGTAGCACTTTCTTATTTGAACGCTCCATTTGGGGCTAATTAAACAAACCTATAATATGATATATTACCGGCTTTAAAATAAGGTTTTTGGAATTGCGGATGTATTGTTTAAGTTTACTCCGACGAAGGACTAGCGTCCGAAACGTCAATAAGTTTTTTTCATCTTTTCACGGTGTATAATTTACCTTTTTATCATTACTGTTTCATTAGAAACACCGACGCAGCTCACACTAGTTTTTTGTCATTTTACTGTCTGTATTTAAAATATGCGTGCTTCCTAAAACTCCTCTTGTTAACTACTTTTGATGCAAATTTAGTTAATTTGCAAGAGGGTTCTGAAGGAGTAAAATATATTAACTGGGATTTGCACTAGAGTACGACAACACTACAGTAATTGGCTGTGGTGTTGTGGTGTCCCTGCCCCGCCTCACGTGAAAAAGAAAATAAATTAAATTAAAAAATAATACTGTCAGGCTTTTGACTTTAACTTCAGAAATACAATTTACCTTTAGCGTTTCTTCACTAGGCTCATGTTTCTTTCATTTATCATTGCGTAATTGCGACGACCACGGATAGCGACATGAATGAAGGCTGTATCATAATGGATTATCATCGCATCTCCCTTGAGTGGCCATCCAACCTTTAGGGAAATGTGTAGAATGACTATATAACAATCGTATCACTTGATCAGTCCACCAACGGCAAAGCAGCTGGATATCATATAATACTGATAATCTAAAAGAGAATAAAACTAAATAAATTAATAAAAACCTACATATCATTATATTTTCTTAATAGAATCGTAGCTAGGAAGGAAGAACACTAGATAATCTCCAATAAAAAAAACTCATCTTATTAGATAGACTCAGAACTTTTCTGGGACTTCCCTGTTTGTGAGAAAGCTAAATGCATCAATTTTTGGTAGGTCAATTCCTATTTTGCTTCGTTTTCCGTGTCTGGTTCTAGCTTAATAGATCTTTGAAGAGAATAAACTCAGTTGGACACTAGGCCTTCGATTATTGACCAAAAGTGGTTAAAGTATGCCTAAGGATGCTCTAGTTGATTGCGAGCAAAGTGGATATATAAGAGGAAAGGACAACGAGTCCATTAAAACTAAGAGCAACTCAAATACTAGACTCCGAAATAACCCGCCAGTTATCTGATATCGCGCAAATACATTTTGAATTTATTAATTCAGCATAATATGGCCTAAAAACTTCTTTATATTCTTCCATTGCTTTTTGTTTTTTCAACGCGTTTTTTTCAGTTTCATCTTCGGCAGATACAGGGTTTTCACAAGGAATTTTCAAACAGGTGAAGCGAACGAATAACTATTAAAAAAGACTGTAGTTTGGCGAACCAACAAAAAAAAAAAAAACAGCTTTTAATAGCGCAGCGCGCTGATTCTAAAAATAGCTTAAAGATTCGGACAAACATTGCATTCTGTTTAACCGCTACGAGGATATACGAACCGATTTTATTATTCTTACTTAAAGTTACAATAATAACCCATGTAAACTAAGATCAACTGCGATCGGCTGTGAAAATTATCTGCTGAAAGTAAACTTGTAAGTTTGCTTGTCCGAATTTCGCCTTTGTCTTCGTTTTTATGACGTCACGGCTGCGCACGCTATTGCTGGTTTTCAATCATTCTCAGGGGATTGAAATCTCAAATGACACGGCGGCCATGTTGGATGATATAACAAAAGAATTCCTTGAAAAATCTATTTCTGAGATATGGGCAAACGAAGTTTACGACAGATTTCTAGTGTAAATATATGACTAAAACGGTCGCTCGTTGACATTAGGGATGCCAACCAAGATGGCAGCCAAAATTTCAAAAAAGATTTCATTACGACAATTTGCATGCATAATTCGAATACAACAATCGTTTGGTTGGCTCATTATTCACTTTTCTTTCTTAACTTACTCAGGCTCCCAGTAATGGATCCAGGGGAGGGGTGCAGGGGGCGCAGCACCCCTCCCTGAACAAATTCCTGGATCCGCCCCTGCTCTCCTAGGTTAAGATGGAGGCGTAATAATGTTTTCCCCTTTCAGAAAGTGCCATGACTTCAAAAATAATAACACACACACAAAAAAACAGGATAATCAATTATGATTTTAACAGCAACCATAACTGGGCATGTTGGCTCACATCCTAAATTAACACCCACATTGATAAAACAGCCCACAAGGAGCCACAGGGAGCCCAATTTAGATTAAAGTGAATGGAGAAAATAAAGTCGGAAAACTAAATAGTAATTTTTTCCCTTAATTCGAGGTCAAGATAATGACCTCCGTAATGCGAAGGAGTAAAAAAATAGATAAAGAATGCACTAGAATATTTGTTTTCGCGCGCTCCTTTGTTTTCCTATATAATTCCCCTAAAGATAGGAAAACAAAGGCGCGCGCGAAAAAAAACTTTCTGGAGCATTTTTTATCTATTTTTTTACTCTTTCGTATTACGGAGGTCGTTATCTTGACCTCGAATTAAAAATGATTATTATTTAGATTTTCCGATTTTATTTTCTCCATTCACTTTAATCTAAATTGGGCTTGCTGTGTATGAACATGATTTGAACCTCGCGCCAAAAGAATATAAAGTTCCCGGATGGGTCCGCGCGCCTATTCTGTGCAATGTCATTATGAAAGAAAAACTGAAAATGAAATTTAAAAACCTTTCAAGATGGTCGTTTCAATCGCAATTTATATCGTTAATATGACAACCGCATAACCGTTAAAGCCGATATTAATCTTTATTTTCCATGCTTGTCAAGTTTGTAAAAAAACATTTTCTTTTGATTTAGTTTATTTTTTTATCAAATTATGTAAAGTTGTCGTCATAAAACTCTATAAAACTCGCATTTAAACTGAGTGATTTATTGCATTTTTATTTTAAGAAAATAAAGCGGCTATTGATAATATCCTATTCAGTTATCGCACGATTACTTGATTCTTGCGTTCCCTTTTATCGCCCTCAAACGATTTCGTTTAAATTAATTTGAGCCGAAAAAATACAGCTGTAAAAGGAAAGGCGGTTTGAAAATTTTAGCAAGAAATCTGGATTTACTTGGAATGAAATCCTAGTTTCATACATGCTCGTAACAAATTTCGAAAAGCAAATTCAGAAATATTCTTTTTAGCAAAACTTAGCTGACTGATTTGTAAATATTCTGCAAGCAAGACACTTCTCTAGAGACTAGTGAATATTAACACTCTTTCCAATATTTATCCGGCATAAAATCTTGGTGTGATGAATGATATAATTTAACTGCGTAAGTTAGGACAGTGACGAAGTATACTCGCCTAAACTGTTGTAGAATCAGTGTTGATAAAAGACAATAATACTAATGCCGGAGAAAAGCTTTCGAGTCACGAATGATTAACGAGAATCTAGAGGTTTTTTTCGGGTGTCTAGCGTTTGGTTAATTCGGACTTCGTAAAAGCTTTTAAGTGAAGTCGACTATTACAATGACTAAATGCAGCTTGATCAGTTATTGAAAGGTAAGATTTTTAAAATTCATAAACAAGTAATTATAAAGTAATGTACTGTCCATTAATCAGGATGCATGGTGGGTAGAAGAAATGTGTTTATTTTGTTACCCGACCTCGTATTAAAGCCAGAACGGAATTCTTTTCATTTTCTCTTTTCTCCTCTCCCCCTTTATTTCGCTTTTGCTTTTAGCACTTTCAATTAAAAATCGTTTCCATCTGTTTTAAAAATATTGTTCATACTGTGAATTATGTCAAACTCATCACGACTAAGCAATAAACTGAGCAGCTTGGTATCAATTACTGTCTTATTCTGGTTTTTGCTTTTAACATCTTTTTTAAGCTCTCAATTTATTACAATCAGTGAAATCCGCTATTTAGTATACTAACACTATGATGAATAAGAAAGCTTTTACTTGAAGTCCTAGCCTCTAGGTCCAATAAGGTGCATTTTATCATGGCTTCTCGGTATTCATTTTGTCGCGTTGCATTTTCCAGCACATAGTGATCGTCCAAGTATCAAAAATTAGACAAAATGGTTCGAGCAAATTATTTTTTTCCCTTGCTCTTTTCATTTGATTCCTCATCTTATCAATAAATAAGACCAATCTCTCATCTTTTGCGATAAAATAGATCAACTCCATCAAAAAAACTATCAATAAATAAAACCAATCTGCTATCTAAAATATATCAACTCCAGAAGACCAATCTTCCATAGTTGGATAAAATATATCAAGCAAGTTCATCAATAAATAAAACCAATCTCTCATCTTGTGAGATAATGATAGATCGACTCCATCAAGTATGAAAAACTGCCGCACATAATGGTTCAAGCAAATTGATTTTTCTCCTGCTCTTCTTATCAAAATTCCCCATCTTTTGGTGATAGAATAGATCATTTTCATTAATAAATAAAACCAATCTCTCAACCTTTGGGAAAAAATATATGAACTGCATATGATAAATAACACCAATCTCTTATCTAAAATATATCAACTGCATCCGATAAATAACACCAACCTCCCATCTAAGATATATCAACTGCATCCGATAAATAACACCAATCTCCCATCTAAAATATATCAACTGCATCCGATAAATAACACCAATCTCCCATCTAAAATATATCTCCCATCTTTTGGGATAAAATGTATCAACTCCATCAAAAAAACTATCAACTTTATCAATAAACCTTAGGGCAACGATGTGTTTATCAAAACATTGGGCAAGTAAATGTTTTACCTGATCCTGTTCAAATTCTCCTTATCTTTTGGAATAGAAATTGTCAAAATCAGTTGAAACTTTTTTTTTTTTTTTTAAAAGTAGACAACTCGAAGAGCGGTAATGTAAAGAAATATGTAAAGTAAATTGCCTGCTTCCAGGGATTAAAGGAAACGGCGCGTTTGTCAATTGTGAAGGATGCTTTTGTCACTGCATGATCAATAGCGGCTCATAGCTATAAATGCTTATAATATATATTTTGTTTCGGGAATAAAAAATAAACCTTGATTAGACAACGGGCCAGGAAAATTGAAATGAAACTTAAAACTTTTGATGAATATTTTTATATTACAGTCGTTGTTGTCGACTGCTTTGAAAAGAAAAGGAGAGAGTGAAAGAAGAGTACGCTTACTATGAAAGAGAGGAAAATTATTCCTTTGGGATCGTAGCCGGGGGGAAACTATGAAATGATCAAGCGAATAAAGAACGGAATAGGAAGAGAACGAGAAAGTACGAGAATGGGTATACGAGAACGAGAACGGGAACGAGAGCTTGAGAGAATGAGAGTGAGAATGAGAATGAGAATGAGAATGAGAATGAGAATGAGAATGAGAATGAGAATGAGAACAACAACGACAACGAGAATAGGAACGAGCACTTTAAATTTCTGTTCTTTATAGCTGAGTTTGAACGAGAAGGAGAATGAGGCCGGATAAATCGAAGGAAATTTGTTTTTCTTATTTCACGAGAAGAAGCAATAAAAACAAATTCAAAGCTCTGCTAATGATATATTTTTGAACGTTACTATATTCTACTCACCTATAGGAAACTCAACGTATACTCAATCCTCAGTAACAACATCCAATCTAATGTCGCTTCTGATGAATGTCTCTTTCAGCTCAGCCGGTTCCAGTCGTCGGTGCATCAGTGAGCTTCCATGTTATCAGAACCCCAATCTTCTATCAAAAGGTCTTAAATGTTCCTTCTCAAATGAGCTCAAGTGGTTTGGTGCTTAGGTTACCGCTCAATGTTTGTGTTTTTGGATCATTTAATAACCCTGAAGCGATAACGTGACCAATCTATCATAAAACACTCAAAACCGCTTCAAATCTAACATCAGCTAGTGGTAGATGAAGAGGTATGGGGAAACAATTCAATTTACTAAAAATAAGATCGTTTTCGGCAAAAGGTATCTATGTTGATATCCATTAGGTTGTTAGGTCTTCTATGACATTTCTGCGGTTTTCTTGCAAGTCTAAACATAACGTTATAGGCGACTTCCATTCACAATTAACGATCACTGGAGGGCGTTTCCATCCACTTCCTAAATTGTTTTTCTTCCGTCTTTTCAAAAGCTCCAGTAGTATAAAAAATATTTTATTAGAGAGTAATGACAAATTGGGAGACATAACGGCTGGAAGCACATCGAATAACGTTAAAAGGACTTTGTCAAAACAAATATAAGTCATTCCTCACTCATTTTAACAAGTTAGCCTGTGAGAACTTTCTTTAATAAAAATAAAATAAAATGCTTAATTGCAAGAAAGACAGTTTCTTATTCGTTTAAATAGAATAACACCAGCATGAGATTCGGTTATGACAAAATAAAGAAAAGTGTTCTAGTTTAATATAAAAAGAGATGTATCGGCTACAACAGGCACTAAAAAAAGTTGGTTTTGCCTGTTTTTTGCTTTTAATAATTCGTTATAATAATTAAAGTCATACCTGTGATTATTCGTGCTACAAGTCACGCTGATCCAAAAAGACATGTATGATGGTTGCAATAGGCCAAACATGATGGCTATAAGCCTAGCTTAATTTTTGCTTCTAAATCAATTCTAATTATATTCGGCAAACAAGGGTTAAGTTTAATCATTTGATGTTTTGACTCTGTCTTAACGGTGAGAACAACACTTAACTACTTTTTTGCATGATTGAAAATTGCTGGAAGCAAATGATTATTTATTTAAAGTACTTAATCATTGTTTTTACGCCCTCCCATACGGCCATAAGTAGTACATTGACATATTTATAAATAATAGAACAAAATTAAATAAAGGGTGGGAAAATCGGTTAAAAAAAAGAAAAAGAAAAAAAGGAAAAAAAAAAAAAAACTGGCCTCCGGCCTTTACAATTATTTCGTTTTTCAATTCTGTTCCCTGTGTTTTTTAATTTCGAATTAACACCAATCTAATAATATTTGGAGGTTTTGAAAATGACTTCTTTTCAATCGCTAGTGCAATCTAGAGACACAATGATAAAGAAACCTCAGGCAGGTATAACCTAATTTTCATCCAGTTTGAAATATATCGCTGCTTGATCGCAGACTGAACGTGATCCTAGATAACCCTAAACAGATTAAACAAATTATATGAGGGCATATCATGATTTCGATCGAAATAAAATTCGATATACGAATTTAATTCCTATTTTACTTGCACTTCCGACCAAAGAATGAGTCACTTGAAAATCATCAAAAACGCCCACAAATGAATTCAAAAAAGATAAATGGCAAGAAAATACGAAAGTCATTATCTAATATTTTCCCATGCTAGCTGATTTTTTTATATCTTTGCTTCATTAAATCTTTTATGTCTTAATTTATTGTGTTTTTTTTTTTTAATTTCAAATAGAATTATTGATCTTAATTGGTAGGTAAACACGAAATTCTCTTAATGACATTTATGTATAATTTTAAAGAAAAACTGTGAACGTCGAAGATCCATAATGTACAAATGTAATAGTTTGATACATTCATTTAGTTACCTTGAGCAACTTTCATTTTCATATCGAAAGAAACTTAAACTTTACTTTATTATTGTTAATAGCCGGCAATGTTTGGAGCCCTTAAAAATAAGAGGAATTGATAAATAGAGGATATTACATGGGCGCGCGGAGATACGAAATTTATCTTCGAGTGTTGAAAAGATTTTCAACTCGAGAAGATAAATTTCGTATCTCCAAGCGCCCATGTAATATTCTGTTTATTATATTATTATCAATGAAAGTATGTTTTGGCTTTTTCAGGCAATTCTTTCCGCGTATTTTTGAATAGCCATCGCAATGGTGTTATTTTCACACGTGAAAATAACATGTTATTTTCACGTGTGAAGATATCAATTTTTCGAAATAGAGAAAAATAGATATTTCATTGACAATTATATAATAAATAAAGTATTGAGTTGCCAACGACGTGTGAAAAGTAATCCATATTAACTTTGATATCGAGTTTAAAATTCTGTCAAATGTGTTTTTCGTCATTATATATATTTTTCGTTTTCAAGACATTTTACATAGATATCAAAACGCCACTTTATTTTTCACCGTTGGCTATGGACGTAAACACCTAATTATAATTGTTGTGGAAAGTGTTGCGAAATTTTCATGATGGTGATTGATTTGCGCTGCGGTTGCCTCAGGGATTGAAAAATATATTTCAGGTTTCTGATTGGCAAAGTGTCTTCGAGGTCGGCATAATTGAAGGTGGAAAAACTCTTCAAATTTGATCAATACCTAAACCAATACAACCTCTGGGCTGGTCAAAGTCACGGCTCGAATACCTCACAGATCGAATTAGAATTTAGCGTGTTAGGTTTTGCAGGGGGAGGAAAGGCGAAGACCCCGGACAAAATCAAGGGAAAGATCTAGAAAAACCTTTACTCATGTGATGAGCATATAGGCAATTTGTACTGCGCATGCGCGCGTTAATAGAAAACAAAAGAATTTCAGACGCCATTTTTGTTTGGAATGCACAGTCTGTGGGTTTTCTGATCAACGTTCTCAGAATTTAGAGGCATTCGATGGAAGAGCTTCAAAGAGGATCAAAACTAGAGATGAAGGACTAGCACATGAGCATATCAACAAGTACATAGTCCTTTTATTTGGAGATAAATCACTCGTCAAAATGTGCCCGAAAGGGAAAAACCTCAAGACATGGTTCACTTTGTTCCTGTTGTATTTCAAATCTAACCAGTAAATTGAAGAAATCTTTCTTTAAGGTGAGAAATTATTCTTTGATGTTTTAATTTTGTTGAATTATAACTTTTAGTTGAAAGCTGATCGTCTAAAATAGGAGACTGTTTGATGGCCAAATTCGCGTGTAAGCTAATTTTTACTCAAATTCAAAGTCAATTTACTCGAAAGTTTTACTATTCCCCAAGATGGAAATTACCTCTATTAGAATGGCCTTTCTTTTATCTTTACAGGTGTGCAATTTTTTTGTACTGAAAAATTGTGTGGCATATGGTGTTAAAGGAAATGTTAAGACCATCCCAGCTACCTCAGCATATCCTCAAATCTTGGGTAATTTTCCTTGTTTAGGTTTACCAAGATCTTCAAGTTGTTGGTTGTTGAAATATCTATATAAGGTAGCTTGAACACCTCAATCTTGTTTATTGTAGTTGTTTTTTAAATTGCTTATCTTTGTCACCAAAACTATTGGCATAGTTCGTAAGACTTTTACTGCTAAAATATCATTAGAGTGAATGCTACCCCGAGTAAGAAAAAGTAAAATTTCTATTTATTTTTGCTTTTCCCCAAATTTCTATTTGTTATCATTTAAGAGCTAATAGGCTATAGAATTAACTGGCCATAGTCATTTGCCTTGAAAAATTGTGCAGGCTTTACACAGTAATTTCAAACAGCTGACCTGTCATGCCTAAATCGGCCATCTTGGCTCACTGTTGTACGCTAATGCAGTAAACTCGTGTTCTTTTCACACTCTAGAAATGACAAGGCAGTTCTAATTTGTATTAAAATCTAAAAGTCAAAACAGAATTTATGGCCTTAAACCATTTTTTGAAGATTTTTCACTTTCACTATGTAAATAACTAATATTACACTATGTGCTATGAATGCATGTATAAGGAAGCATATATAAGGTACTAGATAGAGGAAGTTTAAAGGGTTACAAACCATGGAAGAAATAAAAACTATCATAGCTCTTAGAGCTGCCCAAGGTAGCTAATAATCTAGCTACTTACAGTCTGTAATAAATGGTTTCCAAAATTGTTGAAACAATTTTCAGTTGATGTGACGTTCCAGAGAAATTTGTTATAAGTTTATAATTATTAGGATTCCAACCTCTCAATGGGGCCTCAGCCAATCCTTAGGAAGAAATTTCTTTACATAATAATTAGGAAAAGGGAATGATAATTAAATGTAATAAAAATATAGTTTCTTTGTTCCTGTCTATAGGTAGAGGTGTATGATGAAAAGGTAGTCTGCTGGTCCTGAGAAGAAGGAAGGTGGATAGGAATGAATTATTTTTCAAACTATACAAGGAGTGAATGTTGTTTTGAATTGTTCCTTTCTATATTTTCATTGTCAAGACTAAATTAAAATTAAAATTTAAGTAAACCGACAAGCTGCACTGTTGTATTGATGTACTGGTCCAATCCTATGACAATCGCTATAGTAAATGAGGCTGCAATATACTATCATTTTTAGTCTAATATATAGATGTCCACAACTGACCAGGTCTGACCAAATTTGTTTTTTAATCTTGGGATGACAGCATCATTAGGATTAATTTAGATGGGTATCTCATGACATTTTTCATGGATGGTGATACAATTAATTTGATTATATACTATTCTGTTAATTATCTGCACAGGTTGTTCATGATCATGGTTATGTTTCTTTAATTGGGAAGGTTTGGCTTTAAAAAATTCTTTCTTTAGAAAGGGGGTTACTTATTAGAAAGGGGGGGTTTATTCGAGAGGGGATGCTTAATAGAGGATTTACAGCAAGTGCACATATACTTTATTGGGCCTTTTCTTTCTCTTATATATTAAGTCAGTCTAACCATGAAACATGAGTAAAAAAGGAAATTTTACCAGTTAGAGAATTTTCTATGATTGTAACCACTTCAAACATGCTTGCAAGAAGAAAACAAGTACAGTACTTGTACAGTGAAATAATAATTATTCACGACTCTACCCCAACGCGGTGATCGTAGGTTAACTTAATTTAGAAATGAACCATCAACCTTGTCATTAAGAAAGAATTAACCGAGTTACCTCCCTTACCTCTATCTATTTTAGCGCCTTTCAACACTAATCTCTCGTTCTCAACGTTGAAATTTCTACATGATTTCATTAAAATAAAGAGTAAAATAACGACTTAGCGACAACCTATTTCAAAAGGCAATAAAATATCCATTCGATAGCGTTTTAAATGGTCTCCAAAAGAAACAGAGAACTAGTAAACAAGCACTGTTAGACAGAAAATATTCCGCCATCTTGGGCAATTTCTGCAGGCTCAATTCAGCGGTTTTTCTATTAAAACTTATATTTGCACGCATGCGCAGACAAAATGCCTACGTGCTCATGTGATGTTGTAAATTTACGACTGCGCATGTCCGGTAGTTTTTATGCAAATTAGTGCCTTTCCTTGGTGCTGACAATGAAAAACGCGGGCTCAAGGTATTGTTTTGCTAAAACTTTTTCAATAAGCCTGAAGCGAGATGACGTTTTACCCCCGTCTCTAGACCATAATCCTTTTCACATTGCTTTTGTTCTTTAATTATGATTATTGTTCCTGTATTCTCTAAGGAATCAAAGATTTTAATATGAAAGAATTTTAAAAACTATTATGGTATAGAGTCGGGGGTAAAACGTCATCTCGCTTCAGGCTTATTCTGCTTATTTTCAAGATTCAACCCAAAGATAAGCAAAAAATGATTCTCTGGTGCTCAGGTTGCGATAAAAGTAAGTAATGATTCTCTGGTGCTCAGGGAGAACTGAAGTTTGTCATGCCGGGAGGACAACTTTCCATCTTTGCATGTTCGAAGCGATAATTCGATGAATCAACGAAAGAGGAATTGGTTTACATACATTGTCCTTAAACGACCAACCGTTTTTTCAAGGCGATTTTGACATGGACTTTTTTCGCCGTATTGAAACAAAACTTTTATATATTGAGTCCCGAGTGGACACTTTTTAAAATAACAAAGCCCTTTAAAAATTTTTTTTTCAGTAACTAGGAGAAATTTCAAGAGATTTTCGGTCATTTTTGGGGCTCTTAAAAGTTGTGGGCGTGGCTCTTCAAAACCGCTGTCTATTTTTTTAACTCATCGTTTGATATACTTTTTTTCCATACTCATTTCTTTTTGATACAAGCAGTCAAACACTTATGAAATGACAAGAAAAAAGATAAATGAAAGAAAGAAAGACTGCGTGTTTCTGATAATGTTCCAAACCCATTGCAAAACCCCAAAAGACTCATTTTGAACTCCGCAATGCTAACTATATAACACTGAGATTGATATTTTGTAAATCAATCTATCTCTTCCAGCTTTTATATTTTTCCCTTTTTTTCTTTGAAAATTGAGCTAAAAAATAAAAGTGGGTTGAAAAATAGTTTTAAATCGCCTTACGTTTGCTAGTAGCATTTTGACCACTGACTCTATGCAGCTCCCAGAGGAGGAGAAGTGAAACACCATCAAAGACGTCATGATTCACAATAAAAGTGTGAATGGTATGACTCTGGCACAAAGGTGAACAAACAGCAACTGCTTGAATTTGACGGTTAAACCCTGAATAAGTGATAATTATTATCGCAACTTTTGAAACCTCATGCATAGTAATGAAGTAGTATATATAGTAGGTCTTGTAAGTGGTATAGTGAGTCTTTAAGGAGATTTAAGATGGAATTGAAGATTTTAGAGTCGGGATTAGAAGATTAAGAAATCTCTAATTCGGTCTAAATTAAATCTACCTCAAGATATTGTTTTTTCAATTACAGTTCTTCAACACTTCGACGATAATGATATTAAATAATTCGAATAACTTTAGTAATTCGTATTGAAGGTATGAAAGATGAGCTCAAATTCAAAAGGCTATGACTCGCTCAAAATGGACTAAAAAAACTTCAAACCTTGCCCAATGGTGAAACAAAACACAAAGAACAAGTAGGAGTAATTGAATTATATTTGGTCAGCGTTTTACCCACAAACAGTTTATCGTGCAACGAAGATAGCCCATTGTAAAGCTACAGTGCACTTGTTTTATTTATTGCAGGCGGCAAGACTATTCGTAGTATTCGCTTGGTAAATATGCCTCATGAACAAAAAAAATTTAGCTTTAATACATTTAGTTGTTTTATCCATGCTCAAAACTTCAGCATCAGAGTTGAATGAAAGTTTGAAGGATTAGAATCATCGTTTTGCTTACCTCGAGGTTGAATCTTGAAAATAAGTAAAACTGGAAAAGTTTTAATGCAAGAAACATGAACGACGATGCAAGACAAACTTGCTCCATGTCAGGATTCACGTGTGAACAAAAAACTTGTACATTAAGCCCAACTGTACACAGGGGTCCCATAAAATAGATAGTTAGAGTTTATTTCGCTCATGTAGTTGAAAGTTTACAACTTTTGCTAATAGTACAGTAAATGAGGGTTTTAAGTATATGTATAACATATATATATATAATATTGTACGTACGCAATTAAAAGCATTGAGAGCCTAGTGAGGGTTAACTGGGAAGTTAATTGGTTAGCCCCTAGCCTTCAGTTTCTAATTATTGTTCAGGTTATGGAAATATACAAAAAGTTACAAGTCTAAAGGAGAAAGTGAATTAATAAAGAAAAAATGAAAAGTATCAAGCAGTGTTACTTAGTATTTTAGATTGGAAGTAGATGTTAAAAATTGAGAATGGAAAGTGGGGGAAAAGGGGAATTTAAAAGGAAGAAAACACAAAAACTTTTTGCGCATTTGTGAATTACAGACGCTTCTAGAGTTTTATCAGAGGGTTCGTAAATTTTTGAAATAGCAACATCAAGCGCACGCCTAATTAACATAAAATCTACTATGCGTAGTTGTGTTTTTACTAAAAAATGGAAAATTATCCACACCCACCAAGCAACCGCGCGCCAACGCACAGCCACAATAAAAGAAAAATATGTTAGTTTATCAAATGGCCACCCTTTGAAAAAAGTACGTGGAACGGGTTCAAGTGAATATTAGTATTTTTAATATTATCTCGAATCATATGTCCATAATTATTAGAATTTACTTAGTATTATTATTAAAGCTATTCTTTATTACAATAAGAACTATTAATCTTTATTAGTATCGTAATTAGTAATATTAGTATTATCAAGGATTATTAGTACTATTAATAACATATAATTTCAAATATAAACCCGGAAATATGATTATCTTATACTAGGGAATATACCTATTATATGTAGGAGTCAAAACTGTTGCCCGACGACGTACAAAGCGGGCGAACCCTGGATTCATCATAACAACATCACCCACTCCCTAAAATCATCCAATAAAAAAAGGCGCGGTTGAGCCACCAGATTAAATTGTTTATCTCTGTCCACTTTGAGACCGCGACTTCCAATTGTCACAAATCAACGTACTTCAAGTTAAAAACTCATAACGAACATACGGTGCAAATATACAACACTACCTAGCTAGATATAGTAAAGTGCTTGTCTTAATTCATTAATAACCATTTTGCATGATTTTACAGCGGTATATTTCACTGATGATGCGCATGCGCATGAGGTACAAGAACAACTGGAATATTTGAATGAGATAGCACGTGATCACTAACTCCACCAATCAGGGTTCGGCGAATTGAGCTCAAGCCACGTTTACCGATGACAATGTAAGCTGCATTTTGCTTTTCTGCAAAAGCGCAGATATGTTCTCCTGATCTGTGGTGGTTCTCTATTTTTATTTTTGCTGATTGCTGAAGAAAAATATGAAAGTTATATTAGTAATGTTGCGTAAAAAGCTTCAATTTTATTCGCGTTTTTATTCGATGATTAATACTTCACTTCCTCCGCAAAATAAGTCGGCAATTCCGCTATAGTTCCGTAGTTCCGTGATAGTTCCGTGACAGTTCATAGTTCCGTGATAGTTCCGTGACAGTTGCGTGGTAACTCCGTGTCAATTCCGTGACAGTTCCGTGACAGTTCCGCGACAGTTCCGCGACAGTTCCGCGACAGTTCCGTGATAGTTCCGTGACAGTACCGTGACAGTTCCGTCATGAAAAACAGTCAATTGTCAAAAGATAGAAATCAAACTTACCGAAAATTCTTTGCACTTGTTCGTATAAAACTTTATAAACTCCTTCTGTTCGTCATCGTGCTTTCTTACTTTCTTTTGCCAGTCGAGAGTATGAGTTGAATCTTTGAATTAAAGCATAAACAGATTCGGAGTTGAGCGTAGTGCTGGGTCTTATTCCCAATTATAGTCTGAAAAAGCTAAAAGCTAAAAGACTTCCGAAGGCTCCCCCTGTTTGACGCTAAATAACAACCGACCGGACAATGTCATGGCCGTCATCTTTGCCGTCACATCCATTGATATTAGCCAATGTGAAATCTTAAATCGAATTCTATTTCTTCGTCGACTATGACATACAAAAGCCAAACCCCATACCCCCAACACTAGCCTCACCCCTCCCCCTACCCCAAAGCTGAAATCACCCCTCCCTTACCCCAACACTAGCCACACCCCATACCCCCAACACAAGCCTCACCCCTCCCCCTTAACCTAAGACTCGACTCAGATAAAACATTTACATACATGGATCTGCAGGTTGTTCAAGTGGGGCTTGACAGTAGAACAGGATCACGTGATCATCACTTTTGTGAATATTTTCAATGTACCCTGCATGATATAAAAAATACATTCATCAGTGATTGCTTAATTGGCATGCACAATTCAGTGTTTATCAGTTAGCTTCATTTTCCGAAGAGAAGACGAAAGAAAACTGATTGAAGGTCTAGGGAAACGTACCCACTGTTGCCTTGAGACAATATAGATCTAGACCCCTTGCATCAGTTTGGAATGCTGCTCAATCTGGGGACAAAACAATAGGTACCCAATTCTCAGGAGATTGGGATTCTTTAGTTTTGTCCCTCAGATCGAGCTGCTTTGACGTCAAATGCAAGGGGTCTATTAATCAATCAGTTGTTTTACCTTCCTTTTCAAAGAAATAACCCAATTTTCATATAATAAAAAATTGAAGTAAGAAATTATTTCATTATTCGAGAAGTGACGTGCTCTTGTCTTATCGAAAGTGAGTTGTATATGCCCATTGTCATTTAACCATTAATATCTAGGCCAAATGTCAGTTAAACTGTTAATAATTTTACACGCGCTGACCATAATATTACCTAAAATTATGAAATAACCTGCAGTTAACTGTTAACTACTAATTTAAGGTTATTTGTCGATAGCTATGCTAATTTTTAGGCCAATTACACTGTAATAGCCATCGTATAGATACCGAAAAGACAAACATGCGACGCGTGAGTTTCTTTATTTTTTTCTATAGCTTCTGGTGTTTAAGAGATTTATAAATGATTAATGACATAAAATATACTTTCCAAAGCTAAAATATGCATATAGATTTTTTCTCTTTGATCTAAAAGAAAATACCGTTACGACTCTATTTTTTTTCATATTTCGTATAGCTAATGATATATTTGTATATATATATATATATATATATATATATATATATTTAAGTCAAAAACGTTTTCTCGTCAATATTATTAGACAGGATTGAATTGCGGTTAGACTGTGACCCCCTGGTGTATCTTGCTTTAACAAAATATCTTCCAGTATATCTTTCTTTACTAGCTTTTGCCGTGAATGTAAGGGCAATTATTACATTGTATAGTCACGAAACCTCAATCTGTTTGTGCGCGCGTAAAGTCGTTTTGAAGTGCTTGGATGCGAGGCTACAAGGAAGGAATTTATCGTTCTGACAGTCAACATGGCCGCTGTCGCGTGAAAAATATATCCATGCAGAATTTAGCATTCAGAGAGACAATAACAGCTGTCACTACCTCTGATATTACGTATACCATAATTGAGAATACTAATAGATCCCTGAAAAATATCTCTAGCTTCTCTTCCCTTTTTCTGTTTTCATTGGTTCATATTCCATCAGTTTACTGGTTCTTAAAACTAGAACTAACGCTATAAAATATCAGTTTAACTATTTCGAAAAGCGCTTAAAATATTTTCCAGTAAAAAGCCAAATATCAGACATCATGCAGTCGTTATTTCTGCCGACACTAAACACCTAAATTGTTTTCCATTTTCAAAATAGCATTATTTTTACTGATTTCATTCCTCTATACATAACATCAGGCTATTAAATTTAAGTACACTTACACTCAAAAGCACGTTGGCTGTGTTCGCTGATAGTAACTGCAATAACAACAGTCCTAGTAGAAGCAGTTTGTTCAGCCATTTTTCGCTTTGAAGCTCGCTTCTTTCTAGTCTCTCTAAACGGTGCTTCTCTCTGCAGAATTCCTCAGCGTCTTTGCTGTTATCAAATCCCCACTATGTAATGACTGCCTCTGAATACTACATCAGTGTCCTCAAAAACAACAAAGACCGCTTATTAGTCATGAATGAAATCAAATGAAATTGGGGGAAATTGTACTATAAATATTAATATAAAACTGGCAGCCAATTATATAAAGGTTGGCGGTTTAGAGAAGGCGGGAGGCATTCAATCGTATTTTTCATAGACCGATATTTTTCTATAAATATCTTCCGATATTTAATAATGTTATAAAAAGAAAAAAGAAAAAGAAAAAAGAAAAGATATGACATTTGTTAAGTTAGTTTAGTGATTTCAGGAGATTTAAGGGCGTTGTAGACTGTGTACTGAGTTGGCGTGGAGATTTCTTTCTTCCAGCGCGGGTTGAAACAAGTTTTGAGAAAATAACGCTGTCATGAATAATATATGAGCGTCATGTACGATTACCCACTGCCACATGCAGAACTTTCCTTTCCATCGCCAATAAAAAAAAATAATGTAGGGAAAGCAAAGGAATGATAAGAAATGCCGACATGTTTATCTTTCAGCTGCCGCGGCTTACTTCGTACTCACCAATTAGAATAACTTTTATCAAAGTTTCTATTTTTGTTTACTCTAGCAGGTGTTTTTCGTTAGCTGTAATTCAGTATCTTACTACACACTTGTAATAAGTGTTCTCTTACTAATAAATCATATGGGTTTTTTCGTAAAATATGCTCATCTCTTTTCAAAGTCTTAAAGTGTCTCTTGATCCTTGGTAAACATGCCAGATTTGAAATCAAATAATGAATATACATTAGAAGACTGTTATTCAAAAATAAGTTATCTTTTGTTTCGCCTTGGTTCTATAACTAATACAAGGAAAACGCATATTACAGTCTACTAATTTTTTATTTTAATTTTTTTATTTTCCCACCTCCAAATTAAACCTTGACATTTGCCCCACATGTACAATTTTTAATGTCCTCATTTTAAGTATTTTCCCCTTAGGCCTTAAATTCAGAGGGCGTATTCAATGAATGATATAATTGGATCTCAAAATGGGTTTGATCGATCCAATCTTAATTATATTTCTCCACACGCATGTGGAATCTTGTAAATTCTCGTATTTGATTTATCAAAACAAAATCCGACGAATTCAAGTTATAGAACTCTCCTAAGATGATGAATAAATCAAGACTTGTGTAGGCTACGCGTAAGCTTTGAAGGCAGGGTGCATTATGCACCCAACCCAGGCATACAAGGGCTATTGACATAAGAACCTTGCCCATAACTGGGGCTGCTAAGCTTTTATTGACACTTTTTTTTCGTTTTCAAAGTAAAACCCTCAAAACAACATTTTCATATGGCCCTTATGAGGGGCTCATTGACAATTTTTTTTCAAAGATCTCAATAGCTCCTGGGTATGCCCGTGCTCCCCCGTTGGGGCAAGACATTAATAGGTGCATCATATTAGCGTATCGGATCGATCAAGTGTTTCTGATAAACAAAAACATCATAATCAAGGAAAAGACACGTGGTCTGAAATAGGAATTGATCATTGTTTAAATCCAAGGTATGTAAATATGCAAATCCCCCTTCTCTCCCCTCCCACTCCCATATTTTTGATCTTGGTGAGTTTCCTTGACTTTGTCGCTAAATTCTCACTTTAACGGCTTAGAGGGCGGCTTTAAAAAATCAAAGGTAACCCATGGTAAGCTCGCGAAGCTTTTTGAGTACCAATGAACTGAGGCCCCGTCCACACTATGCCGGATAAATTTGAATCCGAATTTTTATTTATTCGGTTAGGCCTACCGTCCACACTAGTCCGGGCAAATTCGGAACAATTCTTCACCGAAAACGAATTTTCGAAATGGAACCGAGCAAATAAAAATTCGGATTCAAATTTATCCGGCATAGTGTGGACGGGGCCTGAGATGATAATAAATGACACTTGGTGACTCATTTCATTGAGGGTATTGTGACCCGAGTGTATACGTAAGGATGGATAGTTCGACAAAGTCAAAGATTATTTGGACCGAGTCTTCGATCCAATAAATGATTGATTCTTCGAACTTAATTATAAATACGACAATCTCAAATCTCAAGGTCCAATAAAAAGAGCATAAAGTAAACTAAGAATACTCAAAGTATGCTGAACTCACCTACATCAAACTGATTATGAGGTGATCGAATATCCAAAATGGCTTCCTCTGCAAACAACGTGGTTGGAGTTTTCTTCCTGTGACCTCACTTAGCGATTAATACAATGGATTCCATAGCCCCCTCGATAGCTCTTCATGAGCTAAAGCTAATGACACACCGATGCTTGGTATACCTGTGTCTTAACAGACAGCGATAAGCCTGGATCCAATATTATTGTCTTAACAAGAAACAAATGGCGGCGAAACAGAAAAAGATTCTCGTCTTTTTTCCTTCTTTTTATCTTCTGATCTTCTTAATATTTAACCATAATGTCGTTCTTGGGGAGAAAAAGCTGCGAATGGTGAACATGGTAAGTAAGAGCAAAAGATTCTTTAAATATAGTACAAGAAAAACAAGACAAAAGTGGAAGTAAATGTTGTTCTTTTGAATCCACATTTTCTTAAAGTTAGTTAACTTTTGGAACCTTTTTTAATTTTTCTTTAAATCATTCCTCTCTTAATTTATTAATATTCGTTATTTAGGAATAAATTTCCCTTAATTCAGCGTTGTATAAGTTCAATTTAACGGTGTAAAATTTGCATTCTGTATAGCTATAGATTCATCTTTGATCTATCTGTATATGCAAATGACGAGCTCTTTGACACCATGGTGATTTATAGTGACCTTACAAATGAGCTCTCAATATTTCAAGTAAAAATGATTAATTTTACTGTTTCTTTCTTTCTTTTTTTTTTGGTTGGAATATTGCAAAGGCCATTTCATTCTCACCAATTCTTTCAAAGTCTGCATGATTAAATCCTTGAAGAAGAAGCTTTTAATCATTAAAAAGATAAAACTTGGAATACACCTGAGTTAGCAGAGAGACCTTATATTTTAAAGCTGGACAAAGTCCCTCGGTCTATCATTAAGCTGATAATTATACAGCTTCTCATTAATCCCATATAGGTAACTGCCCAATTATTTCTTAATTGGACAGGTCTTGTTGATATGGAATTAATTAGGCAGCTATATAATTAATAGGTAATGGGATTTCATACTTCCCAATCAAGAAATAATAAGACTCGAAAAATTCCTCTGACTGCCAAATTGGACTCGGCCTACGACCTCATCCAATTTTGTCAGTCCTCAGAATTTTCCTCGTCCAATTATGGAGTCCTGTTACATATACTAATGAATAGCAATTACTAGTTGGGACTGCATTACTATCTTGGATACGACCAGTGGATCAGAAAGAAACTCATTATAAAAAACTTGTGATTGTTAACAATTTTATGGCTGGTTTTACAAGTGAATAATATTGTTCTGTTACTAGCATAAGTTAAATTTTTTTAAATCTTTGTTAATTTCTTTTCACATTTTTAGGTTTATCGTCATGGTGACAGATCTCCAACAACTACATTTCCTCTTGATAAAAATTTAAAATATTGGCCTCAAGGACTTGGACAGCTGACTCGGGTATTTCTAGAAAAAAACACTGTTTCGTAGTTAGCTAAAAAATTAATTATTTAACAAATAAAACAGCTTTTTCAGTGCTCTTTTCAGTAAAGAGCGCAGGAATGAAGTAAGCATGAAAGAAGTGCAAGGAGAAGCAGGAGCCATAGTTTTATTATATAGTCACTGATTTTATTTCAGTATTGAATTTATTTATGCAAAAAGAAAAAAACAGTCGCAGGTTCAAGCAGCACTTCAAATTTGCACATGCGGATGACATCAGCACTGTGCTTCGTTCACTTATGAAGCACAGTTTTCGACCAATCAACATGCACGTACTATCCTTACTATATAATAAATAGATATATTAGAGGGCTCGCACGAAACCTATGAAACAAATACTAATTTTTAGTACTAAATAGTGATAATCAAACAATAGGAATTCTGTATGATTACAACTAAACAGTACTATTTAATGTTCACGGTTTTAGTGTGCACTCTATTCCCATCAAAAAAAAAAAAAAAAAAAAGTAAATAAATAAATTAATAAATAAAAGGCTGGTTAAATTTATTTACTATATTCAAATCAAATCTCTAGTTAAATAACGAATTATTTGTTCACATAATGTCATATATATTTATAATACATTGTTTCTATATTCAAAAAGTATTACCTGCATTGAACTAACAAGTGAACTAACTTAATTTTATTTTTGTTTTCATTTTTTGTTTTCTCATTCATTTGTGAATAATTTATTTATAACTACTAATTATTTCTAATTACTGTTTTTATATTAGCTATCATTTTTTTGTGCAGTGTTTATCAATGTGTTCTAATTTTATTTTTCTATTTGAAACAGTTGGGAATGCTTCAAGAGTATAAGTTGGGGAAATTTATCAAGAAACGTTACATAGACGATAATGAACTGTTAAACAAAACTATGTATTTGAAAGACGAGGTAATGTTTCTTTGTTTACCAATAATGATTACGAAGTTATATATTGAAATATAGATGATACTTAAACAAAGAATACCATTTTCAAGAGAATGGCAAATGCTATGAAACAGGAGGGCATAACAGCCAAGCTAAAGAGTAAGGTCTATTTCTTTGCAAATAAACTTGACTTAAAGGGGCACTTAACTTGGATGAAAACTCCCCAATTTTTGAAAGTCCAAATAACTGAAGTATTCGAGGATAATTTGACTCAATTATGATTATGTAAACCAGATTAGTGAAAATCTTAGCCTGTGAGCCACTTGCAGTTGAGAAATTTTGGTTTAAAAGCTAAAAGAACAATAGGGTTGAGTAAATGACGTCATTTACTCACAATTTAGTTGCTGAATAAAACTGCTAATTTTCACACCCCACTTTTGACTGTCAAGAAATATGTTGCTTGGCTACTATCTGGGCCATATAGATAAGTTTAACCAAGTTTAAAGTCATTTCCAATTTTCATCCAAGTGCCCCTTTAAAGTATTTACACACTGTTTATTTGTGACATTTTCAGGTTTACTGTAGAAGTACTGATACTGATCGCACAATAATGAGTGCTCAAGCACAGATGAATGGTTTATATCCTCCTCATGGAAATCAGGTGAGGTTATAAAGCAACGACAATGAGTGATGGGGTTGATTAAAATTTAACAGTTCACCACGAGACAATTTGACAAAGGAGGAATTTTGAAAAATGAACAGTCCCACGACTGAGCAAATTTCTCAAAGATTGTGGGGTCATCATTTTATCATCTGTGTTATGTCTTGCCCCCTGTCAACTCATAATGCCTTGCAATCGACCTTGCCAAAATTGTGGCCGCAAATTCAGTTGAGCTAAAATTAAACTGAGAGAAAAACCAATATCAGCACTGAAAAGAGCGTGTTTACTTTAGTAACCCTATAAAGATTCATTATGTCAGGTGTTATATCGGCCAAGAAAACTTAAGTTGACAAATTTACAGACATTTGTATGTCTGGGGGTGAGGGGCATACGCTATAGGGGTCTATTTGAGATGGGCACCACATTGTTGAAGTAGTCCATTTATCCAAGTAAGACTAAATATAGATACTGGACTCACTGCTCACCTTTGAGAGATGTCGAGGTCATTTCAGGGTTTGATCTGTGAGATGAGTTAGCTGTTTTGGGAACCTTTATCAAACCATTATTAAAACTTTTGGGTAGATCAAAGTAAGGAAACTTTGAATTAATCGAAGTTAGGTTTTTCAAGGTTCAATAAAAAATTGGTTTTTAAAGGTTTTTAATTTTTTTATTTAGATCTGGCGTCCCCATGTGGAGTGGCAACCAATACCAGTACATGTCGAATCACTAAAGAATGATAAAGTATGCCTGTCCAATATTATTCTTTAATTGCTGGCTGAGCTCAGGCAAGCTATCTCTGCACCGTCCTTCAAGTGCTTACTTGTTAGTCATTATTATGACAATCTTTTGTCTTCCTTTGAGATCACTATTACTGTTCTTGGGTGACGAAATGCCACTGCTCCAACTGTAGGGCCTAGCCATTCATTGATTAGTTACTTGTTTGATCTCTCTTTTTTTTTAAATTTTAGTTGGAGACTATCCTATAGGTGGAATGTCACCTGTCTAGTTCTCCGCAACAGTTTAACTATTGGAAGTTAAAATAAATAAACAAAAGAAAATTTAATTTATTATTTTTAAATCACACATTACTGTAGGTACTTCGATGATCTTTTCCTAGATCAATATTGGAAAGGGATGCTGATTGTTTTATTTTATTTTATTCAACAGTTACTTAGAGGTTCAAATTGTCCAAGATATGAAGAGCTGATGGAAAAGTCTTATAGTTCGCAAGAATACAAAGATATAAAACTAAAATACCAGGTTTGTTATTTGTGTTGGTAGTTGTGCTGTTGTATGTCAATGATAGTGTTAGGAAGTGGTCGTGTCGTAAGTAGTGATAGTGTTGTTGTGGTTGGTTGGTTGTGTCATTGACATAACAATTGTGTCTATTTTCAGGACTTCTATAAGGGCCTTCGCGTGCAGACTGGCCTTAATGACTCACTTAAATTTAGGAACCTTTATTCAGTACACGACAACTTGTTTTGTTCAGTAAGTAGTGAAACATTTTGCTCGTTATTGAAGTACATGAAACAGTAAGTAACATCCTCAAACTGTTTGGTGTTGTCTTGTTTTTTTTTTTTTTTTTTTTTTTTTACAGCAATCTCATAATTTGACACTACCATCCTGGGCCAATACAACTGTCATGAGTGTGTTGAAAAATATTTCCAACTTCGAAATGTACCTGCTGACCTCCAGTAAAGAAATGGCTAAACTTCAATATGGTAAGGACGTATCGTGACGGTGCTGTGCCCGAGCATAAATTTTGATTGGCTGAGCAGCTATCTCGCACGCTGGCATTGGTTTATAGGATGTCGTCAATTCCCTTTCTGTGCCGTCTTCTGACGGCTGCAAACTGCACATGCTCGAAATATTGGTGGGAAAACAGCAGAGATGTACGAAACAAATGTGTCTACGTATTATTATTTTTAGTTTCTTTGATGCAAAATCGGCGCGCATTTTGATATACTTTTCGTACAATTGTTTTTCATTTATACCCCAGGAATTATAAGTATATAATTAGTCGACGAGGGTAAATTTAATCACAGGTTTTCTTTTTCGTGAAAACACTGAGCATAATGGTTTGTGATTGCTTGTTACAGGCCTTCTTCTTGGAGAGATGATAAAACATATGCAAGGTTTCGTTAATCACGAAAAAGGGATCAAGAAAGCCTACATCTACTCAGCTGTAAGTAACAGGATAAACATACTAAGGGATGAGGTCAACACAGAGTAGAGTCATGACCCTAGAGGAGTCAGGTTATGATGTTGCAAAGATGTTGAAAAGATGTTGCAAAGATGTTGCAAAGATGTTGCAAAGATGTTGCGAAGATGTTGCACAGATGCTGCAACGATGTTACAAAGATGTTGCAAAGATGTTGCGAAGATGTTGCACAGATGCTGCAACGATGTTGCAAAGATGTTGCAAAGATGTCGAAAGCTGTTGCAAGATGCTAAGATGCTGCAACCATGTTACAAAGGTGTTGCAAACGATGTTACAAAGATGTTGCAAATGGATGTTGCAAAGTTGTTGCAAAGTTGTTGCAAAGCTGTTGCAAAGATGCTGCAACGATGTTGCAAACGATGTTACTAAGATGTTGCAAAAATCTGCACAGATGTTGCAAAGATGTTGTAAAGATGTCGAAAGCAGTTGCAAAATGCTGCAATGATGTTACGAAGATGTTGCAAACGATGTTGCAAATATCTTGCACAGATGTTGCAAAGATCCTTAAGGACAACTAGACTCGATTTGATATCCATTAGCACCCTTCTTCCTTGCATGTTTAAGAGATATAAACATAGTGTCGCGAAAAAAGTCTTACTAATTTTGTCTTTCTATCTTTGCTAGCACGACACTACGATCAGCGGAATGTTAGCTGTTCTTGGTTTATTCGACCGAATTTCTCCTCCATATTCATCTGCTGTTATGTTGGAACTCTATTCATCTGATAACGGGTATGACCATCTACTGTCTTTGTATTTGTCAAAAAATAAAATCGCATCTACAATTTGTTTTAACGCATGGCCAGCCTTTAGGGGGGAGGGAGGCGATGTCCTCCTTTTAGTTTGGGATTCTTTTTCAACTTTTTTTGGTCCAAAATATTCCTAGAAAGTAGGAGATTAAGAATTTCCCTGGTTCTTTGGAGCATATCCCCGGAGCATCCCCTTTCCCCAGATTCCTGGATTAAACTGAACGAGGCATATATTGAAGTTTTATCCAGGCATTTATCAAAATTTTTTTTTCTTTTTTTTCTTTTTTCTGCAGAAATGACCAGTCTGTTCGTATCTTCTACCGATTCGGGCAAAGTGACAAGCCAAGACAGCTGACTCTTGAGGGATGTGATGCAGACTGTCCTCTCAACGATTTTATAGAGTAAGGGCTTGTTTACACGAATGTGAAAATGTAAAAACGATAGCTGGAGAACCGTCTCTTTTTTTTACAGACTGACAAAAGACTCCATCCCAAAAGATAGAGACGCAGAGTGTGGCGCTAAAGAAAAGATGTGCTTCAAGTCTATAGTTTATAAAAGTAAGTCAAACAGCAATAACTCACGCGTCATTGAAAGCGAGAAAAGGGAGAGGGTTTGAGACAATAGTGAAAGAGGAGAAGGAGAGAGGATAGTTGGATTGATAGGAAGGTAGGAAGGACAGAGGAAGAATCGAGGGAGGAAGAACGAAGGTAGAAGGAGGAAGGGACGAAGAAGGATGCCGAGAGAATGGATAAATGGAGGCAACAGAGTAAGAGCTGAGGAGGTTTGAGGAAAGAAAGGAAGGGCGCTGAGAGGAAGGAAGTAGAGAAGAAGAACGAAGGAATGAGGAACGAAGGGTATAGAGAGTGAGGGAAAGAAAGAGTCAATTTTTTGAATGTTTTTTTCTTTCTTCAGGTTTTCTTGCAGCGTTTGCAGGGACACTGGTCATTCTCATTCTACTTTCTTTCTGTCTTTGCTGCTGTTGGTGTAAACGTCGTCGTTCTCGTATGCAAGCGACAAGGGTAAACTTCGATGATGGTCTGTTGAAAGACGCGAGTCTGTTGCATAATCAAGACTATGATTCGGAGTGAAGGAAACAGTATATAATGTGCGGAAGGATTTCACGGCAGACATGTTGTAGGACAGGAATAGCTTTGCAGGACAAGAGATTTCAATCCCCAAGGCAAGAAATCCTGTTCGTGTTATTGCCGGCTCTGCCGTGAAACCTTTCATCTTAAGAAACATCACATAGTTCGCTATACTAGCTTCGCCCGGGTCACAATCATTCAATATTTAGTCTGAAATACCGTCAGGAAATTAATTTACGAATATTTGAACGATAGGAGTGGCAGAAACAATCAACAAAACAAATTAACTAACAATAATAACGACAACAGCAACCGAACAGCAGCATCAGCAACACCACCAGTAACAACAGTAGTAGCAACAACTGTAACAGCAACAACTACAACGAAGACAACAATAGCTAGAAAATAGTGATTTTGATAAATATATTTATCATGGATGATAAAATGAAATATATTTAATGTTAAAAAATAAAAATGTCATTAGTACACCAATCAGGCATACTCGATCATCTCTCAAAACACACAAAGCGCTTTGATTGGTCGAAAAATGTAACACTTGATGAATGAAAAATGAGATAAAGACGAAATTCAAAGCAATTCCACGACTTTTTCTGGTGTTCATAAGTTTATTTAAGATATATATAGCTCTACAAGTTAGTCGATACGGATCATCTAAATACTGTGTGCCGTAAAAACTAATTACTATATTGGTGTTACACACTTTATCGTTTACTACTTATTACCGTCAATGTGAATATCCCATCCTGAGAGAACATCTACATTATGGATGTTCAAAAAGTTGTCAATTTACGGAAAGAACCGACAGGTCACATGACCACTGGATGACATTGTTTTGATAACGCAAGCTATAACAACTTGTGAGGCTTAAGTTGTGAACAAAGGGATCTGGCGTGACTCAAAGTAATCTGGCGTGATTCAAAAGTCACGAATCACGCCAGATTCCTTTGTTCACAACTTAAGCCTCACATCGGTGCGAGTTTTGAATTTGGTCTATGGCTAACTGATATATAATATATATATATATAAAGAGGCTTGTAAAGCGCCTATACAAGCCGGTTCTAGGCGCTGTAAAAAATAATAAATAAATACTATACAAACATAGATTACAAATCATAAGCAAGTCTAAATAAATAAGTCTTAAGTTCAGTTTTAAAAGATTCAAGAGAGGTATTGTTCCTCATAGGATTAGGCAGAGAGTTCCACAACACAGGAGCGGCAACGGTGAATGAACGATAACCATAACACTTTAGATTATACGGTTTTACAGACAGCAATATACTTGAGACGACGAACGGAGATTACGAGCAGGACAATATCTATTTATTAATTCTTGAATGTACATAGGAGCAGAGCCATATAGAGCTTTGAAGGTTAGTAGGAGAATTTTAAACTTTATTCGATATTCAATAGGAAGCCAGTGCAGGTTGATGAGAATAGGAGTAATGTGATCGCGTTTCTTGGTTAGAGTTACAAGGCGGGCAGATGCATTTTGTACAGATTGAAGACGGTTAATGAGGTATTTCGGAAGGCCAAATAAAATAGAGTTATAATTGTCAAGTTTTGAAGTTATGAAAGCATGAACAAGAATTTCAGTGGACTTTACGGAGAGATATTTACGAAGTTTAGCAATGTTACGAAGATGAAAGAAGGCAGTTTTGCAGGTGTTCTTTATATGAGGTACCATGGTGAGAGCAGAATCAAATGTGACACCAATATTTCTAGCTTGAGTAGAGGGGACAATTTCATCAGGACCAAAAAGAAGATTTTGACTACAGTGTTGAGGATTGTTCAAGGAAGAGAAGATGAGAAATTCTGTTTTTCTCTTGTTTAATTTCAACTTATTGAGGGTCATCCAAGAATCAATTTCAGATAAACAATCATTGATGTGCTTCATAGTTTCTTTAAAAGACAGGTCATCATTACAGGAGAAAGGGATGTAAATTTGTGAATCATCAGCATACAGGTGGAAAGACATCTTGTGCTTTCGAAGGATATCAGCAACCGGAGACGTATACAGAATATAAAGAAGAGGACCAAGCACAGAGCCTTGAGGAACACCACAATTAAGAGGAAGAGAATTGGAGGATACACCATCAACAGAAACAAATTGGTAGCGGTCGGACAGGTAAGATTTAAACCATTGGAGAGCAGAACCACAGATGCCAAATTTGGAGCGAAGACGTTGTAGGAGAATAGTGTGGTCGACGGTGTCAAAGGCGGCAGACAAATCAAGCAACAACGTAGCAACACAGTTACGTTTATCCAGGGACTGAAGAATGTCATTACAAACACGAAGAAGAGCAGACTCACAACTGTGATTACGTTTATATCCAGATTGAAATGGTTCGTGAAGGGAGTTAGCTGACAAGTAGTTGTCGAGTTGCACTGCAACAGCTTTCTCTATTACCTTAGAGACCATTTTTAAATTTGAAATAGGGCGATAGTTGGCAAGAATTTCTTTATTTAGGGAAGGTTTTTTTAACAGGCTACGAAGAACTGCAGTTTTAAAACAAAACGGAACAGTACCAGATAAGAGCGATTGATTGACAATGTTACAGATTACGGGCAACAACAAACAAAGATTATGACGTAATAGGTCAGCAGGAATGGGATCGAGGCTACACGACTTGGACAACAGCTTCTTACAGTGTCTTCCCATAGTTTCGGATATTTTGCGATGCAAATCCAGAGGATCCAGCATCATTGTGGTTCTTTCTCCACTTCGATCTTTGATGGAAGATCATGTGCTATATCTAAATAATATTGGGATTCCAGCAATTGCCATCGGTGACGAGGAAGATGCTGAAATCATCCAGCAGATCGTAAATGGCAACTATGTCGTGTTGTTTGGTTCCCCAGAGTGCTTTCTGTCTACGACAACATGGAGAGGAATTTTCTGCACGCCAAGCTTCAGGGATATGATGATCGGCGTCGTAATAGATGAAGCTCACTGCATCGTTCAATGGTATGTTGACAAATTTAAAACTTTTTATCTCTTTTTCGTTTTGGTAGATTTTCAAATTTAGTATAGAGCATTTCTAGCTAGGTTGATATTCACTCTAAATTATCCTTGTGATTGAAAATTAGAGGGTAAAACCTTTGCAAACGGATTTTTGCCTTTTTTAAATTTGTAATTTTTGAGCTGGAATTAATAAGGAACGTGGGAGAAACTAAAATTGTTAGGTCCACCAAAACGCTGTGAAATATTAATTTTTAAAATCATCCAAAATCCCATACAATTTATGCAAAGATGCAAAGCCATAATTGATAGCTAGACAACCAGATCAAGCGAAGATGAACGGATTGATCGATATATAGAAAGACAGACTGATAATCTAACATAAAATAAAATAGAAAACCCATGCAAGAAATACTGTCTACAGTTACATAGTAGTGTTATGCAACAACATAAATGTAGTAGAAACATAAACATGCACATTGATATAGCATGCTATGTTTGAGGTAGTTCATTCAGGATATAATATTTTCATTATTCTATAATTTTTAAAATTGGACATACACCTACTTGCAAGAACGTTGACATACGAAAATAGAACATTAGTGGTTTAGTGGGATAGGAATTATATTAAAGACCCATTGCCACTTACCGTGATGCATCACAATTTATTTACATTTTGAATCGTGTCACCACTGAAAAAACAATTTTAACCTTTTGAATAAACTCTTAAAAGAATGTAAAAGAATCAATTTGTGCCTTAGTGCTATGTCAGAAAAGGATCTAATATGAAGTTATTATTCAATATATGAATCTTTGAATTTCATGGACCACGAAATTCATCTGTGACCGCGGTGCATCATGGTAAGTGGCAATGGGTCTTTAAAGAACAAAAGAAGATGACTGAAGCTGAACTTTTTTTTTGTCTTTTTAATGTATTCCTTTCTCACTAAATTACTAATGTTCTAATATCGTATGGCAACGTTCTTGCAAGTAGGTGTATGTCTTAATTACTGTTTTGTTCTTTGTGTTATTACAGGGGGCTAACAGGTACCAAGAAGGTCCCATTCAGGAAGTGGTATGGTTGCTTAGGAGAATTACATTCTTTGATTCCCAAAGATACTAAATCAGTGATCCTAACAGCAACTGCCACCAAGGCAACCAAGGAACAAATAATGGAAACCCTGAACCTGTCACCAAAGGATGTGCAAATGATCCAGCAGAGTCCTGACAGGCCAAATTTATTTTATTCTACACAATATGTAGATAAAAATGAGCCATTGGAGATTGTGTTTGGGCGGCTTATTAATGAAGTTGATGATATGGGTGCAAACATGCCAAGAACATTAATATACTGTCAAACACGAAAGCAGTGTTCAGTTCTGTACCGAATGTTTGAAGTTTTTTTGGGTCTGAAGATGTACAGTGGTGGAGTAACCAATCCACAAAAAAGACTGGTTGAAATGTTTCATGCTGGCACCCCTAAAAGAGTTAAGGAACACATAATCGAAAATATGGCAAAGGATGATGGACATTTACGAGTTGTCATTTGTACTGTTGCCTTCGGCATGGGTATCAATTGCAGGAAGGTTAGACAGATTGTGCATTTTGGACCATCGAAGACAGTGGAACAGTATGTTCAAGAGTGTGGGCGTGCTGGACGGGATGGACTTCCAAGCTCTTGCATCCTGCTGTTCAATGGACTACTGTCAGCCCACTGTGATAGGGATATGAAGGCTTACGTCCAACAAGAGGGATGCTCGCGTATATGGTTAATGAGCCATTTTGAAAGTAAAGTGGCAAGTAACAGTTTACTTCACCAATGCTGTGGACAATGTGCAATGAAATGCAGGTGTAGTGACAAGGATTGCAGGGTGCTTTGGAGTCCCAATTTGAATGGAGATACAACAAAAAAGTCACCAGTCCAGAAATTAATGACCACCATCAATGCACATGCTCATCATGAAAGGGCCAAATTTACAAGAGTTGTCAGTGAACAACAAAGGGAGAAACTGAGATTGGAACTTCATTGCTTCCAGCAAGAAATGATGAAGGAGGTACAAGTGGATACTATGGTGACATGTCCCAATGTACTCATGGAGTTTAATTCTTTCCATATTAATCAAGTGATTGAACACTGCAGCATTCTTTTTACCATCCAAGATGTTGTAGAGTTGGTAGAAATATGGAGAATGAAATATGCCACTGCCATTCTCATAGCTTTAGATAAAGTCTTCAGTGATATAGATGCTGCTGAAATACAAATGGATGTGTTTCCACCTGAAATGTCAAATTATTCTGACTGGAGTCAAGTCAGGGATGACACTACACTGGTAGGGATGTTGAACAGCCAAGATTTAGAGGATCTAAGTTCTTTTAACACATGTATGGACACAGCAGACAGTAGTTTTTTAGATAGTACTTCTTATCAGAGTTTGAGTACTGCTTAGAGCTTTTATCCATAAGTTAAATCTCTCTTACCCATTTCTTTTTTTCATTTGAAAAAAAGCAAAGTTTATCACATTGTCCTGGTTTTGAGATATTTTCCTCATAAGGACAGTCCCCTCTCTAAATGTGCATATATTATGCAATAAAATGAACATTTGCAAAAGCTAAGTTTAGATTTGAGTAGCATGTGAAATAGCTTTTTAACCCTGGATTCATCAAAAACTACAAAAAGGTAAAAGCTTTGGAATACACGTAGTTAAACATTGAGTGACATCACTATTTCTAAAACATTTCTTTAAGAAACAGATTTCAGAAATAAAGTCATTTATCTTAGCAAAATCAGAAAATTAAGTGTGATTATCCCAAGAGATGTCTTATCAGTAATTCATGATGCATTATTCCATGAGAAACTTCGTGTCAATTTTATACGATTTTTTCCTATGAGAATGAAACTATCTGAAGGATTCAAACTCTAATTGTCAGATTTTGCCAGAGCATTTTTCATATTTCAAAAAAGGCTGTCAAGAGCTTCTTGTAACATCTATATTCTATAGCTTTTACAATTGTGTCATTTTGGTTGAAGATTTTTAGCAGTACAGACATGTCTTGTGGAGAATGTAAATGTGCCAGGAAAAATGAAGTCATTTATGATTACGTGGTTAATGAAACACTTATATGTACATATTCAGGTATTATTAACTGCATTTTTCCAATTTCTCTTATTGCATTTATTATTTTTCTCAACTACATGGACTTTATATTTAAGTTCTATGCAAATAATTATAATATATAAGAAGTACAAGTGGTAATTCCAATATTTTCCTTAACTTGTTTCTGGAACATAACAGGACTCTTAAAGTCAGAACTCTAGTTGTTAAAGTACCAGGGGCTGATCCAGGGGAGGGGTGCAGGGTTTGTGTGCCCCCCCCCCCCCCTCCGATTTGGTTGATTTACAGTCAAATATGACTTTATTACTATCTATTTTTCGATTTCCCAAAAAACTTCCTGGATCCGCCCCTGAGCAATTAGCCTGTTCTCTGACAAAAAAGAGTAACAGAACAGGAAATTAAATTAATGCTGTATTTTAAGTTTGTATCAATCATGCATAAAAGGAATTTAATTAATATACATTCATATGAGAATTTGTGTTGAATTTGTTTTTATCTTTTCTTTGTCATTGTTTATCGTGCTCTTCTATTTAAGATCATGTACTTTTTGTGGTCGTTGATCCAGGAGAACATGCTGCTCATGTCAAACCCATGTAACAAGGTTGGTTGTATTCTTGAGTAGTATCTGTATCTTCTACCTGGAGTAAATGTGAATGCGTCATTTGTTACCAGTTCTTGCACAATCTTGCACATGTCATTCTTTGTTGACTTCTTCACATGCTTACCAGATCTTTTATTGATGGACAGGTTATGGTCATAGTTAATCATAAGCTCACTTGTTATTCCAAGAGAATGACATATCCTATCTAGGGATCTTCTAGAGGCAGCAGGTCCTAGCTTCTTTATGGCTTCCTTCACTGTCTTGTTGTAAAACTCCAACTGCAGATCAAGTGGAATGTTGGCTCCTCTTACTGGCTTGTTTTTCACAGATCTGTTCCAAATTAGCCGATGAGCTGACTGGGGACTTAATAATGCATAAACTTGAAACATCTGATACAAGCACTCCAGAGAGTACTTTGTGGCACTCCCTCCTTGATGCTTAAGGTACATGAGGAAAAATTTCCAACAACGATGCAATCTTCCTCCATCACCTTCTGATATAGCATCAAAGAAATTAAGAAGAAGCATCCCATATTCCAGTAGTGATTTCTGATATGACAACATGTCATCTCCATCTTCCTCATCTGATTTGGGATCTTTAAGTATGTTCACAGTACTGTTGTCACTTGAAACTACAGGAGGGTCATGGCTGGCCTCATGCTCCTTCGAATATTTGCCATTATGAACAAAAGTCTTTGAACATCCAGGGAATCTGCATTTGTATCGTGCACCAGCTTTGCGTTCCTTCTCTTTCTGTTCAAGAAGTTTTGCCAACTCTTCCATGCTTTTGTTCCTTTTCTTATCAACCACAAAAGCATCAATAATTAGAGAGGCTATCTTGTGAAGAAAGTCTTTCTTATCCTTTTTAGGTGACTCTGGTTTTGGAAGCTCAAACTTAGCTGGCTTTTGATCATCCAGAGAACCCATGCCAAGGATTTTCAGTGCTGCTGCAATTATTCTTGATTCAACTTCAAGGATGAAAAATCTTCGACATGCATTGGCTGCTGCACTAACATCCCCTTTGACATTCCTCCTATTGATAAGGTTGCGGTCGCTGTACATAGTACACTTGTCACCAGAAGATGAGATATTATATAGGTTGGAAAAACCTACCTAAAGAGGAAAAAAGAAAAGAAAAAGGTATCCTTAATGATGATAATGACAATAGTAATACTAAGAATGCTTTAAGTAATCTTTACAGCATAAACTGAATGTAATATCAATTGGGGGTGGGCTTTTTACAGGGCGGTCTTATAACCGAAAGGAAATTTATGTCAGCAGGAAGGTGAGCTTATATCCCTGTGGGCTTATAACTGGGTGGGCTTATAACTGGGATTCTACAGTATCTTAACATTTTCTCTAGCACAAGTACAAACTAACACTATCACAGAAGCAGAACAGTGCAAACAACAATAGCAGCATCCAAGCAGTTTATCTAACTGTCTTTTTATTCCTTTGTGTTGTTCATGCCTAAGTGAATTCTTAGTTTGTTAATAACCAAATTGGTGGACAAATAAATATTCTGATGAGCTAAATAGTTAGTATTTGTTTCACAGGTAAATGGCATGCACTCTTTGATTTGTGTTTTCATTTTGACAACCTACCTCTAAGAACTTATTCCCCGAGTGCCAATCAGCTATTTCAAAGTGCAAACCCTGGAGCTGCTCCTCACTTGTAAAACCATTCGCTAAGGATGCATGGCCATTGACTGCTCTCTCAACAGACAGTTGGTCTCCAACAACTCCTTGGTCACCATACTCTTTTTGTTCTCCTTCCCCATGAGAAGGCACATATTTATGGAGGGTTTGTAAAACCTTTATTATCCCATCAGCATCGTTCTCGTTCTCGTGTATCATTCCTAGAAAAGACTAAGAAAAATATTTTTTAAATAAATTATGACAACCATTTAGGTTGCATTGTTAAGGAATAGTGGTATTCACTATTTATAAAACCAGAAAAAGATTATTTATTTATTTATAAAGAAGATCTAATTGGAATGTCCTACCCCGGCTGGATATTTTGCTAAGTGTTGGTAGGGGTAAATGTTATTGCACTGTGACACAACTGAAACAACAGTTCACTTAATTACTAGAAATATTACTGAAATTCGAGAGTGTATGTGGTTGGAAAAAATAAGTCCACCTGACAGGATTCCAACCTGTGACCTTTCAGATACTCTGGTTGGCTTGGTTTTCTCAAGCCCCTGTATGAGAAAATTTTCGGATGCAGTGCAGGCTATATAAGCTAGTGACAACTCCCAATTGATCTTCCTATTATCCCTTCAAAGTTACTTATCTATCTTCTATCATGAAGTTCACTTACTGTTTCTGTTTTCTCATTCATTTCTTTACTATATGCATGGGGTATATGGGAAGTACAGACATCTGAAAGATAGTTTAGGCATGGTACTTTAGCAGCAATGATGCGTTCTGCCAAAGTGAGGTAGTCATCACGCTGCTTGACATTTTCATGGGGACTTGGGAGACAGACACCATTTTCCATTTGAAGGATACCATCTTCTGGAGGCTTATTACTTAGATGATTTCCAGTAACCCTGTTTTCAGTGGACATAAACGTAACACAATGTTTATCAATGTTTTGATGATCCTCTGTCATGTAGTGAACATCCTGACGATAGTCTATATTGTCAAACGTGATCTTTCTGCCCTTATCCTGTTGCACATGCATATTGTCATGGGGAGTTGGCATGTTAGTAGCAGGTTCAGAATTGAGAACTGCACCAGAGTTTAGCCCAGGTTCTGTAGGCACATCTTTGATATGCTGGTTACTGTGCCTTGCCATCCATTCACCTTGCTTTGATACTAAATTTGTAATCTTGGTATCATAGTTCTTTCCAAACTCATCTAACTTCTTGTATAGATATGTATGGCTTGTTGTAAGCCGGAGAGGGGCCAGTCGAGCAAGAGTTGCCTAAAACAAAAATAATGGAGTGTCACAAACATTTTTTTTGCTAAGATCATATCAGCCGCTCAGGTTTTATTCCTATATCTTGAACATGCTTGAAATATGAAATGAAATATTCGCAATTATCAGATTCCTTTTTTCATGAGAAATATTTGTCTTTTGTTAATGCTTTTTTTTAAATTTTCATCAACAGAAATGTAATACTGTTATAATCAGTAGGGCAGCAGTGTTGCTAAATATACATTATTTGTGTAGTGTATATTATAGTATATTCTATTTATGAAATTATTTTCAAATCAGACATAGTACTTACCATCCAACTTGAATGATAGAGGAATGTTGTTATCAAAAGTTGAGCAGCAATCATAGACTTTGACCTGTTACAAAGACAAACTGCAGCTGCCATCCCAATAGCTCCAAAATGACCACCTGAAGTATTTGAGGCTCTACTTTTACTGTTGATTGCAGCAGCTGACAGACAAGAATGCATCAGTGGCGCTCTTTTACTGATCTCTTCGTCCAGCTTTTCCATTGTAAATAACAACATGCTATCCTTGTCTGTCTTCCTGAGGGAGATCGGATTCTTTTTGGAACACAGTTGTGTTGCTTCTTTTTCAATTTCCTTTAACACGAGAGCTGTTAGTTCTTTTTTAAGAGCTGGGCACCTCCACGTTGCATTGGCGATTTGTTTAAAGGTACCCCGAGCTAACATCTTCCCAAGCGATTCTAGTTCTTCAGGGAGCTTTCTCTCCTTCTCTCTTGATTTCCACTTCACCTTTACGCAGACGTCAATATGTTCTGCCTTTGTAGGTGCCCCATTAGTAAATTCTCCCTGAACTGGAGACCCAGGGCAAGGATCAATTGCGGGAATTCTTAGGTCAGGAATTAATCGTAGGTCTTGAGCGGTCACAGGTAGGTGTAAGATATTACTTCCGCTTACTAGAGAGATTTACTTCCGTATATTATGCATGTATGTAATTCATTAGCATAACTGCACGTGGAGAATAAAGCAGAATAAGTGTGGCCATCTTGTTTCTTGTTGTGGTTAAAATACAACAAATTGGCGACGAGGACGGGATCCAAATCAGCCTAAATTTGGGAGAGAAGGTCCTAAGGAAAAGTTCTCAGCGAAGAAGCCGTCGAATCAGCTATTGTGTCGAAATGCCGGGCGGAGAAGCACCTAGTGCAGCGAGTTCATTTTGCTACGGCAAAATAGCGAAATATCAAAAGGGTACCGACTGGGAAACTTACACTGAGCAAATGGATTTCTACTTCATTGCGAATAAAATAGAAGACCCCAAGACAAAGAAGGCAATTCTACTGGCAAATTTGTCGCCGGAGATGTATCAGTTATTAAAGGATTTACTTATACCCGCCAAACCAACCGACGAAGGTACGACGTATGATGTTATTGTTGGGCGACTTAAAAATCATGTCAAGCCGGAAAAATCTGCCTTAGTAGCACGATTTGACTTCGATAACCAATCTAGAAGGGACGGTGAGTCAGTTAAAGATTACGTAGCTGTTTTAAAGCACCTAGCAAGTGAGTGTAAGTTCAGTAATGCCATGCGAAATGAGCGCCTGCGAGACCGATTGGTATCAGGCATTCGCGATGACAAAATGCTACGTGATTTGCTAAAAGAAAACTTGGATGATTTGACGTTCGACAGAGCAGTAGCTAAGTGCATAGCTCATGAGCAAGCTAATAAAGATGTGCATGCCCTTAAGGGGGAGGTGGAACCCAATGTCAGCGCGAGGGTCCACGTTTTGAAAGATGTTAAGCCAAAGGGGAAGCAAAGGCGTAGAATCCCAAAGAAACAAGAGCACAACACTCAGCAGCCTGAACAAAAATGCGGTCGTTGTGGGGAGCAGCATGACCCTAAGACATGTAAATTTAAAAAAGAAAAATGTTACCATTGTGGAAAGGTGGGACACATTAAGAGAGCGTGTCGTGCTTTAACTGCCAAGGGGACCCCAGTGAAAACCCTAGAGTGTAGTGATGACGGGAGCAGCTCCTCAGATCTGAACCATCTAACCACTGCCAAAAAGAGAGAGCCCATTTGCGTTGATTTAGCCCTGGAGAAAACCCCATTTCGTATATGGAAATCGATACAGGTTCAGCTGTTACTGTTATTAGTGAAACAAGTTACCGGGAATACCTAGGACATATTCCCCTGTTAAATACCACTCTTCAGCTGCACACGTATACTGGTGAAACTGTTAGACCATTGGGCAAGTGCACCGTAATGGTGACATATCAAGACCAAAAGAAAAAGCTACCCCTGTATGTAATAAAGGGAGGTGGCCCGGCGCTAGTGGGTAGGGAGTGGTTAAGGGAGATTACCCTAGACTGGCGGCTGCTAAAGATGGAAGTCCGTGCAAGCGGACTGCAAAGCGTGCTAGACCGCCATGAGACTGTGTTCTCAGACGACTTGGGTTGTCTGAAGAACATTAAAGCCAAGTTCACCCAGAAGGATGGGGCGCATCCTCAGTTTTGGAAGCCAAGGCCTATTGCCTTAGCGCGTAAGCCGGCTGTTGATAAAGAGCTGGAAAGACTAGAGTCTCAAGGAATTTTGAAAAAGGTTACCCACAGTGAGTGGGCAGCCCCTATTGTCACACCCATCAAGAAAGATGGTAGTATCCGGGTCTGTGGTGACTTCAAGGTAACAGTCAACCCCTTTCTCGAAATTGATGTGTACCCATTGCCCCGTATCGAGGACATATACGGGAGTTTGAATGGTGGTAAGATCTTCTCTGTGATTGACTTGAAGCAAGCATATTTACAGATGGAAGTGGACGAAGGTAGCAAACCATACGTTACGATTAACACTCACCGCGGTCTCTACCAGTATCAGCGGATGCCCTACGGTATTGCCTCAGCACCAGCTTTGTGGCAGCGAGCAATGGACCAGGTGCTGCAAGGACTCAACGGGGTGCAATGTTATATCGATGACATAATCATAACCGGCAAGACCGAGGAAGAACACCTGGAGACCATGGACCAAGTCCTGACAAGGCTGGAAGAGAATGGACTCAAGGCTAATAAAGATAAATGCACCTTCCTCAGGGACTCCGTAGAGTACTGTGGACATATCATTGCAGCAGAAGGCCTTCGTCAGTCCCCTAAGAAGGTGAAAGCCATAACTGATATGCCGGCGCCCCAGGATGTCTCTCAACTACGTTCTTTCCTGGGGATGGTACAGTATTATGCACGTTTTTTGCCAGACCTGTCCACTCATCTTAATCCCCTGCACCGCCTGTTGGCTAAAGACCAGAAATGGAGCTGGGGGCAGAAGGAGGAAAAAAGCTTCCAAACGGTCAAGAACATGCTGACAGAAGATCGAGTCCTTATCCATTTCGACCCGGACTTGCCAGTGATCCTGGCCACTGACAGTTCTTCGTATGGGTTAGGGGCGGTGCTGTCTCATAAGCTGCCCGACGGAAGCGAAAGACCAATAGCCTACTCTTCAAGGTCTTTAACGCCAACAGAAAAGAAATATTCCCAAATAGAGAAGGAGGCACTTGGCATCATTTGGGGTGTAAAAAGGTTCCGGTCATACCTAGAAGGACGGCACTTCAAGCTGATTACAGATCACCAACCGTTGAAGTTCCTAATGGATCCAAAAAGAGCCGTCCCAGTGACAAGTGCAGCCCGAATTCAGCGATGGTGTCTGTTTTTGGGCGCGTTCTCATATGAGATTGGGTATCGCGGAACCAAGGAACATGCAAACTGTGACGGATTATCCCGACTACCTTCACCAGCGGCCCCAAGGGACCGTTTGGACAGTGTTAGTTTCCTCTACTCCACTGTAATAAACACCCTTCCAGTCACTGAAAGGGACCTGAGACGGGAAACCCGAAGGGATCCTAATCTTGCTCGTGTGGTCAGATTTGTGGAGGAGGGGTGGGACTCCTACGAAGCTTGTACACAGCTCGCACCATATGCATCACGCAGTGAAGAGATAGTAGTTCATAACGGAGTGCTAATGTGGGGTACTCGAGTCATAGTTCCACCTAAGCTGCGAAGCAGAGTCCTCGACATTCTACACGAAGGCCACATATGCATGGTAAAAATGAAGGGACTGGGCCGGAGCTATGCTTGGTGGCCACAGATGGACGGAGACATAGAAAGGACAGTGAAGGAGTGCGATGGATGTCAACAAGTCGCGAACAATCCCGCGCCGACACCATTGCATCGCTGGGAGTATCCAGCCTCGCCCTGGCAACGTCTACACATAGACTTTGCAGGCCCTTTTCAGGGCCGAATGTTACTGGTCGTGGTGGACGCAAGCACCAAATGGCCGGAGATATTCTTAATGAAGAACACTACTGCAGAGGAAACAGTGGCAACGTTGCGCACACTTCTAGCCCGAATGGGGTTGCCAGAGCAAATCGTGTCAGATAACGGGCCCCAATTTACCTCCGAAGTGTTCAAACGTTTTGCACAGTCCAACGGCATTCGCCATATCATGGGCGCACCGTACCACCCTTCTACAAACGGAATGGCTGAGCGTTTGGTTCAAAGTTTCAAGCGCGCTGTCAAGGCAGACTTGACTGGTCGAGACTTACAGCACAAACTTGATCGCTTCCTCATGGCCTACCGTGTTTCACCCCATGCCACCACAGAACAGAGTCCCGCACAGCTCCTTTTTGGGAGGAACCTGAAGACAAAGCTTGGTCTGCTTAAGCCTGACGTGAAGAGACAAGTTGATAAAAAGCTCCTCACAAGCGAGACCAAACCCATGAAAGTGTTCACTGTTGGAGACAAGGTTTGGGCCAGAAACTTTGTTAGTGGTGTGAAATGGGTTCCAGGTGAAGTCGTTAAACAGATGGGTCCGGTGCTATATCATGTTAGTGCCAAGGGCATGGTCTGGAAGCGGCATGCTGATCAGTTACGGACAAGAGTAGCCAAATACACTGATGATAGTGAAACCGAGGCTGTATCATGCATCATACCTCCACCGATCTCGACAGTTGGGATTTCAACCACAGAAGCAGTTTTGGGTCAACCGAGTCAACTGGACCAACCGGACCAATCACCAGGAGATGTTCCACAACTGGAGCAAGACCCTACTGTATTGTCGCCAGTGGTAGGCGTGCCAGAAGAAGTACCACCCAAAGTCAAGACTACCAGATCTGGGAGGGTTGTGCGAACGCCCTCTAGATTTAAGGACTTTGAACATTAAGCTATTAGGTCAAAGATAGCTAGGACTTGTTGAGTTTACCAGAATTAGTGAGGGGGGAATTGTAAGATATTACTTCCGCTTACTAGAGAGATTTACTTCCGTATATTATGCATGTATGTAATTCATTAGCATAACTGCACGTGGAGAATAAAGCAGAATAAGTGTGGCCATCTTGTTTCTTGTTGTGGTTAAAATACAACAGTAGGAGTCGAAGTTAGAAAGCCATGCGGTGTACCTTCGCTACGACTTTTTTTGGGAGTTACATGGTTGATCTCCTTTGATGAAGCCCTCTTCGGGCTTGTGTGAACGAGCGACTTTTTTTTGTCGTAAAGTCTTCGTATTTCTGACTCAAAATTTTGTTGTTGTTGTATAACACTTCGCCGCTTCCAATCAGTGTCATAATTACGGTGGCCCACAAGTCTCACGGCAAAACAAAAACTCACGGCAAAACAAACTAAACTCACGGCAAAACAAACTAAACTCACGGCAAAAGGCAATAAATTCACGGCAAAATAAACTTAACTCACGGCAAAATAAAGAAAGCCACGGCAAAATAAACTAGACTCACGGCAGAATAAAGAAAGCCACGGCAGAACAAAGAAAGCCACGGCAGAATACAATGAAGGTTGTGATGGGCAACGACGTATTGGGTTCCCTGTTAATTTTTTTTACCGCGAGCAATTTGTCAGCGGTTTTGATGTTGTAAATACGGCGTCTGGTTAAATAGTACATAATCCATCCTGCTTACTCATTAACATTAATTAAGATATGGAGAGTCACCCCTGACGAGCAACAAACTCGCAGGGATAAACCTAAGAGTAAGCAGGAAGGGTGGGTGGGAGGGGGATTTCTTTCTCCAGTAGGGTTCACGCCAAGTGACATACTTGAATATTTAATGATCTCTTAAATAATACTAATGACGTCATCAGGATGTCTGATGAATATTTAATGAGATAGAATAGTACATAATCCATCCTGCTTACTCATTAACATTAATTAAGATATGGAGAGTCACCCCTGTCCTCGTTGTCTCGATAATAACCTTTGTTCACATATCACAAATCATATATCTCGGTCATAGCACAATCGATCGAAATGCCAAACCTTTTATCACAGAACACCTACCCAACCTTATCACCAATAATTCCCCCAGCCTTATATCTTCTACTTATATCACCCAATGTTTTCCCAAACTCATCCCCAAAATAAAGTTATACAGATGCAACGAAAACTAACCCAGACCTCTGACAAGCGCTTATATTGGCCACTAGAGGGGATGGCCACATTTTCTAATTTGCACCTACGACATAGATCGAGCTAGTGAATTAGCCCTTACAATGCTGTAAACATATCTACCCAAAACTTATGCTCATTAACTTAAAGCGCTTGAGTAAACCCTTGCATTGCATTCCTAGCGCTATAAGCGTCACTCAAGTTTTCAGGCAATCTCGACAAGATATCACCGACTCCATCAGTGGACATGACTTGTTGGAGTTTAACATAATGTTGCGCCGTGGTAATCGTTTTCCAGCCGACATGACCCATTATCGCCTGCATGTCCGCTCCCGACAAAGCCAACGATATAGCGCATCCACTTCGTAATCCGTGTAATGTAGCATGACGGCCTTTAAATGTTTCCTTCATGCCTCTGACATAGGTGGAAAGTCTAGCCTGAGCAGCAGAAGAGTCGAAAGGGGCCGGTAAAACCTCTCCAGATGGACTAGTCGGCCTGAACAAATAACCCAGTCTTATGGGGATCTTTAAATAGGCGCACATCTTCATATAAACTTCGAGAGCGACAACCGGACAAAGACCGGGGTCCTTATACCTCTTAAGAGCAAATAGATTAGAACTTCCGTCCCGCAGCGATTTTGTTATCATGTGATTAAACAGCAACATCTCTTTACCAGGGGAATACAACAATTCTTTGGACTTCGTCCGACCCAAATCCCCCGCTCTGTCACCAGCAAAAAACCGTACTTTAAAGAAAGCTTGATCCCGAGCATAAATATACAACTGACTTGACGTATTCGATTCTCTTTTAAGATGTTCCAGAATTTTCCTTGCGATTGCGGCTAAATCGCTGAGAAATAGTGGTTGCGCTTGCGAGGGTAGTGTTCTTGCCTGTAACTGCTCCTCCCGAACCAGCGAAAGGTATTTCTTGACCTTTACATCTGACGCAGAATTCCCATAACCAGGCAGAGTAGATTCATCACAATTTCTGCCCAGTTGATTAAAGATCGAGCGGAGTTTGCCAATTAAAGTATCAACCGTGGTAAAAGCTAACCTTCTTGGGCATGCGCAAGATGAGTCTCGTTTGTCGCCAAAATGTGAGCAGATATCTTTATGCACCACAGTTTTGCCAAAAGTATCTTTCCAAATTAAAAAATTAATGATATCATCCGGTGTCGCACGGGTTAAATTTGTCGGAGGGACTGCCTGTCCTAAGAATGCCGAAAATTCGGCCTCCAGGGCTGTCTTCTGTCTAGAGTAAGGGGTAGAACTTGCCCTTTCAACTAAGGCTTGTTTCCTTCGAAGAATCTCCTCCCAGTTAATAGTTGCTTTTAGGCATTGCCAACGGGTCACTATCTGTACTCGCCGTCTATATCCACACCTCTGGCAGAAATGAAAGTCCCTGTCATTGGGGTAGCTGCATTCAGGGCAGGAGACCGCTGGAACGAATAATCGTGGAACCAGAGGAAGGGCCTAAATGAAAAGGAGGGCATAAATTAGCATGGCCCTACGCGGAACATCCAAAGCTCGGTTTGAAGTCTTTGTAGCTGAAAATCCTGTTTAGAAGGAAATAATACAGTATCTAGGCTACCTTTCTGTGCTAACTTCAGCTTTCCCCTGGACATTGAATTAATTACAGGCCACCATATGGGTAAAGGTGAGAGCTTTGGCACCACCATCGTAACCGTAGCCTTAGAAGACCGTATCAGTCGCAATAAAGGACCGACTAGCGAAAAAGGCGGGAAAACGTACGCATTTACTCGTTCTCCGTCGCAAATTGTGAGATCCTGGGTGAAAACATTCACCCCTCCTGAAAGGGACGTTGGGAATGGCGTAAAATGACGCAAAGGTGTGCCCTGATAATCTTTCTAAACTGTTTCGTTTATTGACGAAATGTTACAAGCTACGGTTTCAGAACTAATTCTCTTCGCGAGTTATATACGAGTTGGTTCGAAATCTAAAAAATGCGAAGCAAAATAAAGCGTTACTTGTGTAGAAATATATATAAAGTTTAAGCGATATGACTTACCCGGTAGCTTGCTCTGAAACTCGACGAACTGAATTTAAATTAGCGTCACTTACTTATATACAAATGCGACTTAATCCGAGGCAAGCTACTCGTGCGTGCGTGCAGAAAGGAATCTATAATTGAATTCATGCTTTTCGCGCATAACGAAACACTCCCCCCCGGCCTAAATAAAGAATCTTATCTTAACCTTAATTCTAACTAAACAAGATGCATATTCAATAAATAATTCTTATCTAAAGTTGAAACTAGGTCTTTCTAGTGTCCTTCTTTTCTTCATTATTCAGTTTCTTCTACAGGAATCAGAACTACCAATTTTTGGACTGCTCTCTCTACAGTGGTGTAGTTTCTTCCTTGGTAGGTTTTCCGCGGCTCCCCTTGCTTGGGTACTTTGTACTGTACTTGCACTCTCAGCAATCTGATGTAGGATGAGAATCGCTCGATGTTGATTCTTACTTCTAACGTATCTGATTGGATGTTTTGTGCCATCATAACAGGTTGAACTGTCTCTGGGAGAATTATGCTTGTGGGTTTCTGGGTTATTGGCCATTCACTTACTGGTAACTCCAAGAATTCTGGTCCCTTTTGCCAGGCACTGTCAACATCTAGTTCATCAGGTTTCTTGCCACGTGTTAACCAGTCTGCGATGTTCAGTTCTCCGTCAATCCAATACCAATCAGAGGGATTTGTCTTTTCTTGAATTTCACCTATGCGCGTGCCAGCGAACGTATTGAATCCGTATGATTCTTTCTGGACCATAGCTTGCACAATTTGCGAATCCACAAGATGGTAGAATTTCACAAAGTTGTATCTTGATTCTTTCTCTATGAAGACCTTTAGACGCTTGTTTAGAACTGCTCCACACAATTCAATTCTATCAATTGACATCTTCTTTACTGGGGTCAGGCGATTCTTCGACATGATTAGATTACTCTCAAACGTATTTTCTGGCATTTCCCATCTGGCGTAGGCACATGCACCATAAGCTTCTTGAGATCCATCGCTGAAAATGACTAGGGAAGGATCACCAACAGCATTACTTGGCTTGATACATCTGTTGAACGATATTTTCTCCATACCAAAAAGGTGCTTGAAGATTTGCAACCATTCACTTTGGAACATATCTGGAATAGGATCATCCCAATCAAGTTTTGGATCATTCAGCCATAGCCTTCTCATCTGCATCTTTGCTTTCACAGTAAACGGACCAGCAAGTCCCAGGGGATCATAGATCCCGTTAACTTGTGACAAAATCATTCTCTTTGTCAACGGCTCTGGAACTCTTTCAGGAATCTGCTTGACACTCAAATCGGGTTCTGTTCTTAACTTCTTCTTCTTCGGGGAGAAATTTAGACGCACTTTAAAGTAGAACTGGTCTTTGACGGGACTCCATACCACACCAAGAACTTTCTCTGAACTTGAATTTCTTTCGTCTTGTAAAAGCGGTTTAATCGTCACCTTGATTAGATTCACGTGAGAACGTCCAATACTTGACTTGAAATCCTCCTTTCCTCAAGAGAGTCTCTATGTCTGTTGTTAGAGATTTAGCCTCTTCCTTGCTTTTGACGCTGTCAATGATGTCATCCATATAGGTATTGCTTGTGATGGTCTTTGCTGCTTGAGGATACTCTGTTGATGACATCTCTGCGGTTTTTCTCAAGGCTACAGTAGCTATTGTACCAGCGGGTTTGTCTCCAAACGATACTCTCTGAATAACGTAGGTGTCGGGTTCTCTATCCTTCTCCATATTTCTCCACAAGAATCGATGAGTGTTCTGATCTTTGATGCCAATCTTGACTGTGTGGTACATTTTCTTGATGTCTCCAGTAATTGCTGTTTCATTTTCTCTAAATCTGACGAGAACTCCAAGCAAATTATTAAGCAGGTCAGGTCCCTTGGCCCAATACTCATTCAAAACATGACCCATGTAGTTAGCGCTACTGTTAAATACTATTCGTACAGGGGTGGACTTGGAATCTGGACGAAGAACCTCGTGATGCGAAATGTAGTGGACTGGTCCTTTGTAATGTCTCATCTCTTCTGCAGTGAGCTTTCTGGCGACATTTCTGTTTATCATATCATCTATTTGCTCTTGATAGACTTTAGCATGTTCTGGATTCTTGACTAATCTTTTCTCTGTAGACATCAACAATCCCATTGCTGCTTTCCTGTTATCTGGTAATTCAGCTGGATTTCTTATCCAAGGGTAATCTGCGGTCCATGTGTTTTCTTCATTGTTGAATTTCAAGTTTTGTTCAATTAACTTCAGTTCTCGTTCTTCTTTTAGCGTATAGTCCTTCGATCCAGGAGGGCACTTTCCACATTTACAGCCGCCACAACGAGGAGTACACTCGATCCCAAGATTCTCGATCTTGTAGAAATCTTCTAAGTCTACTTTGGGCTTTACCTGACTAACATGATGAACTCCTCCAAGTACGTGTTGGCTACGCGTCTCTTTGACTTCCTTGAGAAGTGGGTGTCTACCTCCAAGACATCGTCCAAATCTGTTTTTCAGTAACATCAAATGTTCCACCTTTTGCTCTGGTTCTGGATGAAATGCAGCATACTCGTAACCAATTAGAACATCTACAGATCCTTCAGGCCTTGCTATGTCATCTCTCTTGATATCTTTGAATAAATGTACTGCTCCTTCGACGTCGATGCTATGGATGTCCGATGTGATTCTGTCTATCCCGAATGCATCTATCTCTACCACACATCTTTGCTTGTCTATCAGATGAAGCTTGTACCTTTTAGAGTCGATCGTCTCCGTCTTACCCCCAACTTTGATGATAGTCAATTGCGCGTTCTTGCTTGGCAATCTTTGTTCTTCAGCTTTGGCGTTGGTAATGAAACATAATGATGCTCCACTGTCCCACATGACATTTACGTCTCCTTTAGGTGTTGGAATTTTTTGAAAAAGTAGGAGGCAAGTTTCTTCTGCTAAGCTGTCACAGGACGTGGCACGTTTACCTTTTGGTGTCTCTTCATCTTGTGTTTTGCTGTGTTGGTTACTTACAGGTTCCTCAGTACTGTTCTGACTTTCTTCAGGATTGTGAAGTGTCTTGTGATGTCGTCTGGTACAACCACTTTCTCCACAGTTCTTTTTTCTCTTGCAGTCTCGGAACAAGTGTCCTGGCTTAAGACATGACCAGCAGGCTTTTTTCGTCTTTATTAGATCTTTCTTCTCGCTGTACGGCTTAGATAAGTAAATACGACATTCATCTGTCCAGTGATCCGCGTTATCATGTAACAAGCACTTCTGGGAAATCTTTCCATCAGAATAACGCTGTTGTCTCTCTCCTGGTTGGCGAGTATCTTGTTCTTGAGCTACTACATGATGGGCTGCTGATTTGTATGAAGTGTTGCTTGTACGTAATTCAGCTGCGTCGTATTCTATCGCTCTCTTTTGGCTTAGTAAAAACTGCAACAAACTAGGGAACTTGTTAACTCTTTCAACTTTACTGTCATCATCCGTCACCATCTTAGCCCATTCTTTTCTCACACTGGCAGGCAGTTTTTTCTCGATTATACTAACAGAACTAGTAGTTGTCATTTCGACTTCAAGGTCAAGTCTCTTAAGGTCTCTGAAGCCATCTTCCACGACATCAATAAATTCGATCAATCGCTTACTCTCTCCATCTCTTATCGGTCTTACCTTGCGTATGGTATCTATGATAGCATCAGCGATTTTCGATGGGTCACCATATTTCTCATCTAGGCGTTTCCATATTTGGTGGATGTCATCATCCACGCTTTTAACCACGCCCAAAGGTTCTTTGCCAAGACAGGATCTTAGCGTATATGGAGCGGTTGCTGTTGATAAACTTGTCATAACTTGTTTCTGGAAATCTGCTTTAAATCTCGGATATTCTCTTAATTCTCCTTCGAATCTCGGCATCTTTATTTTTTCCAACCGTAGATTATTCATCTTTGCTGTCTCCTGAATACTTAGTTCTTCTGTCAACTTTGTTTCAACTTCCTCAGCAGCTTGACTACATATTCTGTATAGCGACTATCCACGTGATTTCTAGAGTGGCACTTTCTCTGGGTAGCAGGCTGAGATACTCGTTGTTTGCTTTCTTGCAGTCGGCAAAGGCTTCATCTAATTCTTTCTTGGCTACCTTGAGGGCTGCAAGCGACGAATATTTCACAATATTTATAGCTTGTCCAAAGACTGCTTTGGCACTACTCCTTCTCACATACGCTTGATCTAACATTCGTTGAAATTTCTCTTCTTCTCTAAGAACCACTTGCTTCTTTTCTTCTTGTTCCTTGGCTTCATTATCGGTGGACGTTTTCTTCTTCTCGTATTGATTCTGGCGTTTCATAGCGTCGCTGAACAAATCTTGCAATTCCAGAATCCATGTGTCACCGGCTTCTACCTCTTCATCAGTCAGGAATGTGGTATAAACATCGTGCTTTAACTCAACGGTCTTCCAGGTTTCAACCAATTCGTCGTAATTTCTCTTGACTATTTCTACTCCACAATCTTCGTCGATAGCCTTCTTTACTTCGTTTAATTTTCTGGTAAACTTGCCTTTAGCTGCTCGTCTTTGGTTCTTAACGTCATCGGCCATGTTCCAGTCGTCTTGGTGAGCTCGGATTTCGAATGTTTCGTTTATTGACGAAATGTTACAAGCTACGGTTTCAGAACTAATTCTCTTCGCGAGTTATATACGAGTTGGTTCGAAATCTAAAAAATGCGAAGCAAAATAAAGCGTTACTTGTGTAGAAATATATATAAAGTTTAAGCGATATGACTTACCCGGTAGCTTGCTCTGAAACTCGACGAACTGAATTTAAATTAGCGTCACTTACTTATATACAAATGCGACTTAATCCGAGGCAAGCTACTCGTGCGTGCGTGCAGAAAGGAATCTATAATTGAATTCATGCTTTTCGCGCATAACGAAACATAAACGTTGGAGTCAAGTGACATTAAATCCAGATTATGACCCTCTGGCCCTCCAAACGCCCGCTGCACAGCATCCCAGCCACTTGGGGAAAGCATAGCATCTAAGCGTGAAAGATGACGGGAGAAATAATCAGCCGGGTTAGCACCTGAAGGAACGTAAACCATATGGAGTGATAAGTTTCTTTCCGTGGTCGCGTGAAACAGTTGGCGAGCCACCTCTGTTAACTTGAGTGACTTGGGGCCACGTCCCTGCCAGATATTTAGGGTCACCTGGTTGTCGACATTCACATCTACCCTGCAGTCAGTGACTGAGTCGGGAAGAGACCTAATCGCTTGCAACACAGCGTAAAATTCCTTCACATTAACATGCTCCTTGCGCAAATCCTCGCTCCAGTAATCGCCTAGCTCTTCGTCACCGGAGGCAAGATGCAATGTTGCAGCCCAGCGGAAAGAGGAAGCATCAGTTGACATCCTTAGCGACACATGTCTCTCTTGTCTCCAAGGGATGAACCTGTTCCAGGAGTCTAAGAATCGCCAGAATTCTATCTCCTTCCTTAGATCCCTTGATAAAGTCACCTCTGAGCCACGATTTGCCTTCCCGATGGACGCAGCCATTTCTCTAATGTAAAATCTAGCCCCGGGGAATGCCAAAGAAAAGGATGAGCATTTTCCCATAAGTCTTTGTATAGATTTCAGAGACGTCGACTCTTTACACGATAAGATGGCCTCTCGTAACTCTGCAAACTTAACACGCTTATCTCGTGGGACTGAGAATGCTTGCGCCTGTGTATCAATGATCATTCCGAGAAATTGAATTTTGACAGTGGGTAAAAGTATGCACTTCTTAAGGCCAAGAAAATAGCCTAAACCTAACAACACTGCGCAAGTCACGTACAACGCCGCCACCGCCGCTTCCCGGCTAAAGTCATCATCTCTTATCTCCAAACTGCGAGACCATCTTCCCTCCTCACTATAGATTTCGCCTAACAACCGGTCATCGATGTATAGGCAAGAGGTGATGCCTCTTTCCCGGAGGAATGTGGTTGAACTTAGACCAATGGACTGGTAGACGAACGGAGAGTTTTTCCAACCGAACGCGAGTGTGGTTCCAACAAGCCACCACCCCTTCCACTCGACCCCAAAGTACTGTTGGGAGTCCTCTGACAGAAGAACATGATCATACCCCGATTTGTCATCTATCTTCGAAAGGTATGAACCAGGGTACGCAAACTGGGGGACTGACACCAGGGTGTCGAGCTTGAAAGGCGTATCCCTCATCCACAAGTTTAGGAATCTTGCGTCCACGCACAAACGAGGCTTATTAGGTTCGACCGTTAAAGGTAAGACCAGCCAAGGGGGATCGACCTTCCCAACCTCGCCCCAAGTCCGAACAGCGCCTGAACGGATGCGATCAGCGAGAGTTATCGAGATAAATTCTTGAAATCGGTCACAAGATCGATGATTTTTGAACATTTGTCTAGGGGGCGATGGCGAGTCGCACTTGATGCCTTTAAAAATTCCCTTAAATGGTTGTATAAAATCTTTAGCGTTCACTCCATTTTGGAGCCATCGTAGGATCTGGTCACCTACTGGGTTGTTCTCTAAGATTTTTCCCCACATCGGGATATGCCTATGAATCTCCCCCGCCCTGAAGCTTTCAGGGTCACGAAACTGAAGCATGCCGAAATCCGCTTTTTCCCCACTTATCACTCGGTCTATGTCAGCGAGCACAGCACTGGAAGTGCTAGTCACCCTTCCTGAACTTGGGCTTCCATCCGCTTGGACCCATCTAATCTCTTTATCATGGGCTGTTCCCTCTACACACAAGGGGTTGAAAACTATTGCCAACTGTAAATAAGATCGTAAAACGAGAGTAAGGTGAAATTTTAACCCAAGCCCAGGAAAAAGGCGACCACCACACAGCTCGCTAAAGCGGGCTCAAGGGCATGCCCTAATGGGCAATACGCTTGCGGGAGGTCCTTTTCCCGAGTTAAAACAAAAACAAAGCAAAATAAAACAAAGAACAAAACAAAACAAAATATCTGATGCAACTTGTTTATGCAGTAAAGTAATATACGCATTATTTCATTCGATCATCCATTTCCTCGCAAAGTCCGTTCTCACAAATCAATTCGAACCTAGTGCCACCTAGCGGCGCTTTACATTAAGTGAATTAGTGGGACAAAATCGTGCAATGTGCCCCTCCGCGTTACAGACAAAACACCTCCTTGGGCCTCGGTTACGACGGGTATACGGTGCTGTAGCCCTAGTCGTTCGCCCAGCAGCGGGAAAGCGGAATGGCGGTGTCAGAACAGAAAGTGGTACTTGAGCTACCTGGGCCACCTGAGTCGGGTTTTGAAGCCTTATAGCCTTATCGATCGTCTTAGCTATTTCCGCTTCTTCTTTACTTGCTACCAACGTAGTCAAGATTGGTTGTAAAGACGGCTCTACCACAAGTGGGCGACACTTTCGCAAGATGATATTAAATTTTGTAGCCCTCTCGTCATTTAGCTTCTGTGCCGTATAGACAACCTCTTCCAAAGCCGCTATCGCGGCGTAAGCATCGAATAAAGCCGTTGGGCGACCCACCAAAGCCTGTAGAGAACTTATCGCCCCATCTACCGTGTTAACACCCGCTTTTTTCTTCATCTCCTCAAGTTCTTTCCTTAATTTCTCTATCTATAGCAGAGGATCAAGAAAGAACTATTACTTTACATTTGAGACTCTTTGCCAAGTTATTTTTCCCTCTCGATGTGCCAACT